>NW_026606968.1:5000-172500 GCF_029890125.1 Rhinichthys klamathensis goyatoka
ATTTTTTTTTAAGAAAAATCAAAAGGATAAACAATGCAGATTTATGTACTTTCATTTATATGTTTCCATGTATATTTTCATATTCTGAGATGTTAATGGTTCCTCAGTTCCTCATTAACACCAGGGTCCCACGGCTCCCTGCAATCCTTCAGCGTTTGTGAATCTGAAAATAAAATCTTTCAAGGCCCTGGAAAGTTATTGGAAGTAAACACGTGTGTGTGTGTCTGTGTGTCTGTGTGTCTGTGTGTGTGTGTGTGTGTGTGTGTGTGTGTAGGGTCATCGGCAGCGCGTCGCAGTTCGAGGAGTTCGGCCGAGTGTTTCACTGCCCCAGAGGATCACCCATGAACCCCGTCAACAAGTGTGCCGTCTGGTGACCTTTGACCCTCGTGACCTCGCGACCCCGAGCTGCTCGACATCATCATCCGATCACGACGCCGTTCGATGTTTACAGCATTCCACCGGAAATCACCCTCATGTGCCATAACTCCTTCTTTTCAAATGTTTATTTTTATATTCTGATGCGGAGTGTGTTATTTGAGTCATGTTTGTACGGGCTGTTCTTGTGTTGTGTGTGTGCGTGTGTGTGTGTGTGTGTGTGAGAACAGAGACGGCGCTGTATCGTAAAGGCATGCTGGTGTTTTGATATGACGTGTTTTGTCGGAGGAGTTTCGTGTTTTTTAAGGAGAAACTGGTTGGCAAAGAGCAAAAGATGTTTGATTTTCTCAAATGGTATTTTCAATGTTCGTGAGATGCATCACGGACCCTCATCTTACAGCAGAGTGCATTCTGGGATAGCTCCAGACTTCATCTTCCCACTTACAGCAGAGTGCATTCTGGGATAGCTCCAGACTTGTTTGTGAGATCTGAACGAGAGCTCGTGTTCCTGATGTGACGTTCATGTGGTTGTGATGGAAGATGTTCTTTTTATTTCTCCCAGATCAAGCCTGGACTTCAAAATAACCCCAGATATCTGTCCAATCCAAACGAGCACTTATGCAACTGCAGCAAAGAAGTGAACATGGGTTATTATTATTATTATTATTATTATAGAACTATAATTTTGTATAAAGTTTTTGCTCATGAAAGATAAAAAGATTAACTTTGTACAGATGCATTATATGAAAGTTTAGAAAAATGTACAGGTCAAATAAAGCATGTTTCCTGTTTAAAACACACACACACACACTGACTCTCTAACTCACACACACACACACTCTCTCTCTCTCACACACACACACACACTCTCTCACTCTCACACACACACTCACTCACACACACAAACACACACACACTATCTCTCTCACACACACACACACACACACACACTCTCTCTCACTCACTCTAACTCTTACACACACACACACACACACACTCACTCACACACACACACTCACAAAATAAGACTTTGTTCCCAGATAGCACAAGTCTATTTGATGTTATATTTACATCTGGAAGACGTATTTTTAAGAGTGTTTGCTCATCTGCAAGACGTCTATAGGACGTTTCCTGTCAGATGTCAAATAGACGTTTAGAAGATGTCTTTAAGATGTAATGATTTAGAATGCATGTTAAACTGACATCTTCTAAACGTCTATTTGACATCTGACAGGAGAGGTCCTATAGACGTCTTGCAGATGAGCAAACACTCTTAAAAATACGTCTTCCAGATGTAAATATAACATCAAATAGACTTGTGCTATCTGGGTTGAATGAAAAACTGGAAAATGCTGAATTCTCCATAATCCATGTTTGGAATTAAACAAGATCATATGCAACAACTGACAGTTCGTGCTTTTAATCATTTATACAAACAAATGACGGACAGACTGAACTTGCACACTATTTACATTACGTGGTGAATTTAAATGCAGATATTGGGACTTTTATTTATTTTTCCAGTCAGTCGCTAACCAGCACGCAAGCCATAGTTCAATTCTACGATATTACCTGGTATTCTGAAATGTACTTATGCGAAACAGATCATATGAACAGTTTACTCGTACTTTTTAATGAGATGCTCAAACAGACAACAGATATATGTGAAAATACAGTCGCTTCCGGTACAGTAACTAACGCTGTATAGAATATATTTTTAATAAAAATATATTTTATACAGCGTAAGTTACTTTATAAAAAGAAACGATTAAACTAATTAAAACTATATAGACTGGTATCTTCACAGTTTTTCAAAATCAGAAATAGTGCACATGACCTTTAAATATTATTATGAACGTCTCATGACTTTTATTTACAGACCGGATGTTGTCATCGCTGACTTCACAACCTCTGTTGTGCGCGCTTGCGTTTGGTTTCCTGTTTGCACAACTAAGAAATTCACAACAAACTGAACTAGAACTCATAAAAAACTTGAATGTAATAAATTAAATATGATCTAAGATCAAACTCGCATTTTAATGGACACGAACTCGAAACCCTGCGCGAGGCGAGAAAAGGTAAAAACAACATTACAGCTTCTTTAACTTTCACACACATTCAACATGTAACTTTAGCATAACCATTTATATAGATAACGACATCTATTGAAATATACAAGTATAATGTGTAACTAAACATCATATATATATATATATAGAATCATGATATTAAAATCAAACTACCTGTAAATCATATTACACTAAAGCAGCTGATGATTATGAACTTTTGTCTCCCTCAGAACTTTCTGTTGGTGTTTCTTCCTGTTTTTCATAATTTTGTTTTGGTAAAGTTGTTATCCATGAACACACATTTTCAGGCTCACTTCCTTCTCTCTCATATTGTTTGATTGAACATTAACTAGTAATAATAAAACAGATTATTGAAACAGTATGATCATTTATTTGCACTGTATGTGTTTTTACAGTATGATCTTGTGTGTGTGTGTGTTTCTCTTTAGGAGTGTGTGTTGGCGATGTCTGACAGCCTGTCTCTGCCCTCTTATGCCGAATATCCCACAAGACGTCCCTTCATCAACACACACACACACACACTCCTGCCCTACAGCAGCAGAGCCGTGAGAGCCTTTCCTGAGAGCAGCGGTGCAGGTACACACACTCACACACACACACACTCCTGCCCTACAGCAGCAGAGCCGTGAGAGCCTTTCCTGAGAGCAGCGGTGCAGGTACACACACACACACACACACACTCCTGCCTTACAGCAGCAGAGCCGTGAGAGCCTTTCCTGAGAGCAGCGGTGCAGGTACACACACACACACACACACACACACACACACTCCTGCCTTACAGCAGCAGAGCCGTGAGAGCCTTTCCTGAGAGCAGCGGTGCAGGTACACACACACACACACTCACACACACACACACTCCTGCCCTACAGCAGCAGAGCCGTGAGAGCCTTTCCTGAGAGCAGCGGTGCAGGTACACACACACACACACACACTCACACACACACACACTCCTGCCCTACAGTAGAAGAGCCGTGAGAGCCTTTCCTGAGAGCAGCGGTGCAGGTACACACACACTCACACACACACACACACACACACACTCCTGCCCTACAGTAGAAGAGCCGTGAGAGCCTTTCCTGAGAGCAGCGGTGCAGGTACACACACACTCACACACACACACACACACACACACTCCTGCCCTACAGTAGAAGAGCCGTGAGAGCCTTTCCTGAGAGCAGCGGTGCAGGTATACACACACACACACACACACACACACACACACACACACACACACGTGCTGTCACCTGAGAGCTCACGCTCAGATACACTGATGCCCGTAGAGCGAGCGCGAGATGATCCAGTGACAGTCTGTGAATCCGCTCATGAATGATTCACACACACTCGTTCATGACAGAGGGAAACGGCCGACTGCAGAAACTCACGCTTTTATGACTGATATTTAGGGTTGGGTATCGTTTGGGTTTTATCCGATTCCAGTACCTACTCGGTATTTTTTAAACGGTTCCGGTGCTTAAACGGTTCTTAAATCGGTACTTAAGAAAATGAAACCGCACACACTTTATCAAAAAATAATACCCTTTAATTTACAGGGCCAAACTGGACACAATATTAACTTAAATCTTTAAACAATATAAATACAAGTAACATATGGTAATAGGGTTGCCACCTGTCCCGGTTTTACCGGGATTGTCCTTCTTTTTAATAACCTGTCCCGGGAAATTTATCCACTCTCCCGGGACATTGAATGTCCCGGTTTTCGAAAGGCTACGTGAATATGTATGTTCAACTTACTATTTTCTCACTTGAAATAGCCTATGCATTGTGCACAGAGTGGTCGGTGACTCTCAGGGTGTCTCTTGTGTGTAGAATGCGCTATCATTGGCTCTGGGACGGGTGTGTCATGTGACGCGACGTAGACTACGTCATCTAGCGCGTCTGTCTTGGCAGCTAGCCAGTTACTACAGGCGGCAAATTGAAGAAGTCAAGAAGATTGTACATCGTCAACATCATTTGGTAGTGTTAACATGGGTGGCGAGACGGAGGACGAAGATGACAGTGTGTCAACAAAGACTGACAGGCCAGTAAAAAAGAAAATGAAACGTTCGACATACTTCAATAATGACTGGATGAAAAATGACAATTATTCCACATGGCTAAAGCAAACACCAGGCGATCCACTATATGCTACTTGCTCCGTATGCTCAGTTAAAATTCTGGTTAAACATGAAGGCAAAACTGCTTTGGATGACCATGCTAAAACGAAGAAACATCAGAGTCGCGTTCAAGTAACCAGAAAAACAAAGGCAATTTCATCATTCATGATTTCAAAAAACTCAGAGGACAAAATTACTGTCGCCGAATTAACAGCTACCTATCACGGTGTGCGACATGGCCATAGCTACCTGTCAACTGACTGTGGGAACAAGGTCAGTGCAAAAATATTCAGTGACTCTGATATTGCAACTAAAATGTCTTGTGGCAGGACTAAAAGTGAGGCCTTAATAGAAAATGTGTTGGCACCATTTAGTCAGCAAAGATTAGCAGCAGAGTTGCAGAAAGCGCACTATTTTGCAGTATGTTCTGATGCATCCAATTCTGGGCACACAAAATTGTTTCCCTACACAGTCCAGTATTTCTGTGCATCCGAGGGTGTGAAGTATGGATTGTTAGACTTTTACGACGACTCCAACGAATCTAGTGAAGCCATATTCAAACAAATAGCGTCTATTACTGAGAACAATGGACTTTCAGTCAGCCAGATCAGTGCCTATGGTGCAGATAACGCATCAGTTAATTATGGTCGGCACAACTCAGTTTTTCAGAAACTCAGAGAAGCTAACCCACAAATTGTGAAGGGCAATTGCAAGTGTCACATCATAAACAACACTGTAAAAGCAGCTAATCGTGTCTTTAGTGCTGGAGGGTGTGACGTGGAGGCCTTTGTGCTGAAGGTGTATAGTGAATTCAGTTGTTCTGCTAAAAAAGTGGAATTGCTTAAGGACTTCTGTGAATTTACTAATACAAAATACAGGGAGATTCTGAGGCATGTCCCCACACGCTGGCTGTCTTTGCTGCCAGCGATACAGAGGATTTTAGAGTGTTGGCCAGCTTTAAAGTCTTATTTTGTATCCCTGGGAAAGGAGGACTGCCCAAGTATCATCTGGACATTTGTGTGTGGTGCAAGTGATGCAGAAAATGTAGACTGTACTGTGGCTGAATGTATCCTTGCATTCATGCACAATGTGATGCAAGAATTTGATTCATCTATTAGGGTGCTAGAGAGTGACAGTGCTACTGTGATTGACGTTTACTCTGTGATGAACAGATTGCACAGTCAGCTGATCGCAAGGCGCACAGACAAATTCTATGGCAGTAAAGCAAAACAAATACTGAGGAGCCTTTTACCCCAGCAACAGGAACAGTTCAGGAGCCTGGTGGACAGATTTTTTGAGAAGGCAGTGCTGTATCTTGAGGATAAATTTGACTTCAATGACCAGGTTCTTGCACACATTGGCTGTCTCAGCCTTCATGAAGGACAATCACTCCAATGGTCAGAGTTGGAAGTGTTAGTGGAAAAACTGGCCCTGGATGTTGAAGAAGACAAGCTGTATGGTGATGTAGTCATTCTGAATGAGGTCTTACACACCATTCCAACAGACCTTACCCCAGACAGAAAGTGGGCCTATTTTTTTAGCAAGGCAACTGAATCCACCGAGCTGTTGAAAGTAGTTGCTTTTGTTTTTTCCATACCAGTCAGTAATGCCTATGCAGAAAGAGTGTTCAGTCATATGGAGGATGTTTGGTCCGATAAAAGAAACAGACTGTCAGTTGCAATGGTGAAGTCTGAGCTTCAGGTCAGATTGAATTTCAAATTGTCATGCACTGAATTCAAGACATTCATTGAAGAACAGAAACCACTGATAGCTGCAGCAAAGGGAAACGCCAAGTATAGATGGAAGACTAGGTAAGCTTAGGCCTATCTATTTATGATTTTGTTATTCCAATGTCTGATTGAGACATACTAAATAAAAGTGGCTATAGATGTGGCTAAGGTATGGTAAATGCAAATCTAATGTCATCCCTCTACTTATTTCTTTAGCAAAGAGGGAGCAAAAGCAAGCACGAGCACCAGTATCTAAGCAATCAGGTAAGCTATAAGTTAAGTAAGATAAGTGAGAATACTTGAGATGTTTAAAATATTCACGAGTCACGACTATGCACAATCTTACTGCACAAAGGCCAATTTTGTCTTGTGGGTCTAATGTCTAATGGACATTTTGACTTGTGAGCAAAGCGGTCGATCAGGTCATCGATATGTCCAGGTTTTTTATCAGACATAGGTGGCAACCCTATATGGTAATAATAAAACCAATATAAAATAAAAATTCATATTTACATAATATCAAATGAAACAATATTGTATCAAACAATGTAATAATACTGGAGATTAATAGAGATTACTAGCAGGCAGAGGCAGAGCTGCCAACTCTCACGCATTGACCGTGAGACTCACGCAATTGACCCTTTTCACACAGAAAAATCGCGGACAAAGAGGACACGGACAGACAAGACAGAGAAGGTTACTTTTGATAGGGAACAAATCCACAGCTGTCAGATTCTGTCAATATTTTTACGAGATTCACACAATAAATAACGTTTTGGCTCTTTGAAATGTGACAGATCGCTGTAGCGCGTCAGTTCAAACGGCACGTGATACAGCAGCCTACAAATCCACTGCTTCTTTGAGTGAACCTATGAAAGAGAACATCTCTGGTTACTGGTGTAACCTATGTTCTCTCAATAGGGAACGGGACGCTGCCAAGCTCCTCGCGCTGCCGACCAGCTTCCTTTTTCGGCAGAGAAATCTGAGGAGCAGATGGCGCGCGCGCGCCAACATATGACGACGTAAGTGCGTCGATGCGGCGCCCGCGCCATCAGCCAATGAATTGGCTTGATTCTATATGGGATTCAGACTATCGGCACACCCAGAGGGCGTTCTGACACGTAATTTTACACGTGAAATGCAGCCAAACCTTGCGAGAAAGAGCGCGCTTGCGAGACAGAAGAGACTGTGCTCCAAACTGTGTAGCCAGAGCCGATCCTCCCTATACGCACACTACGCAAGCTGCGTAGGGCCCCGCAAATTACTCAAGGCCCCGCCTCCCCCTCGCGTCAAAGCGCGTCAATCAAAGTTTACAACATCGAACTATCCTTCTGGTCACGAAAAGAGAAACTGAGAGAAAAACACCATGTGAGTGAATTGCAGGAACAGCGATCAGGTAAACTTGTGTTCTCTCCTCTCCAAGTTTGATGTCAGCACAGAACAGAACAGTAAAGTTAAGTTGATGTGCATCTCTGTCTGTCTCCAGCCCGATCTCATGAAAGCGCGTATTTATACCACGAATTTAATTTCTCGTGCCATTTATACGCCAAAAATAGTTTTTGCGTGCATATGATACGCACTTTTTGGCGTGTAATATGCACGCACTCTACACCCCTAATCCTACCCAAGAGATTTACAGTGCGTAGCATATGCACGCAAAAAACATTTTTGGCGTATAAATAGCACGATAAATTAAATTCGTGGTAGGCTATAGATACACACTTTCATGATATTACGTTTGATAATACAAAGGGCAACGGTTTTTGTTTATAAACTGCAGCTCGGAAAAGATAACCGCGTCGCGCGTTAACATGAGTTCAAATGCGCGTGCACGAAATGAAACGCGCACTTTCCAGAAAAAAAAAAATCTATGGGGACCAGTTACCAGTACAATATGGGCGTTATGGCACTCCTCATTAGGCGCTCACTTTAAAACAAGACAATGATTATCAAGTCTCCAAATCAGAATAGTTACAACCCTGCAATAAAGCAAGATGGAAAGCAATCTATTGATATTGACTATTGCATTTAAAATGTTGATTGGCTGGACATACTGGTCAATATGGATGCACATCAATCAGTAAATAATAACCATTAAGTATCAATTATTGCTTTTATCATTTAAAACACAGTGACATGCAATGGCAAGCCATTTTAGCTTTTATTAATTCACAGGATGCATTTTTGATATCAATAATTAAATTTGTACTATTTAAAATGTGAATTATTGATATTAATATAAAATATGTCTATTTCTGATATCAGGAATTACATTTTCATTAGTACTAACTAAACGAGGGAGGATTGTAGTGGGAGAACTGGGGTGTCAGGTGTGACTGTGTGGCAATGGCAAATGGTTTACATGGGTCAGGTAGGAGGGCCCCTTAACAGATTTTTGCTTAGGGCCCCAGGGATGCCAGGATCGGCTCTGTGTGTAGCACACGCACGGCGGAGAGAGAGCGAGCGAGAGACCTTGTGTGTGTGTGTGTGTGTGTGTGTGTGTGTGCGCGTGTGTGCCTAATGAAGTTAGGCACCGAAATCAGGCACCGAAATTTTCGTTCTTATTCGGTCTGGTTACTACCGTTTACGTCGGAACCGGTTCCCTATTGGCACCGAGTTTCGGTACCCAACCCTACTGATATTTTACACCAGATAGTGATGATTATGCTCTCATGAACACATATTCACACATGTCTTATTCCATATTCCAGTTTTGTGCAACTTTGGATGGAAACATAGTTCGTAATAGTCTTTTAATTTATTTTTACATCATTTCATACATAAATAAATTGATTTATATGAATTTATAATGTATCTCAATGACAGTAAAACCCATTTCTGTGGCGATGCTGAGAGGATTCTGCAGGTTCTGGTGAACAGCTCCGCCTGCTGGACACTCACGGGCTTTTCCTGAGCGATTTATAGAAGAGGAATCATCTTAACGAGATGTAGACGTGTCTGAAGTGTTGTACGTGTGTTTGCAGCGATTATTTCAGCGCTGAAGAACCTGCAGGAGAAGATCCGTCGCCTGGAGCTGGAGCGACGACAACACACACACTCTTCAGAGCGACGACAACATACACACTCCCCGGAGCGACGAGAACACACACACTCCCCGGAGCGACGAGAACACACACACTCTTCAGAGCGACGAGAACACACACACTCCCCGGAGCGACGAGAACACACACACTCTTCAGAGCGACGAGAACACACACACTCTTCAGAGCGACGAGAACACACACACTCCCCGGAGAGACCCGACACCGGTGCGACTAAAGCACACACCAGTCTGACTCGTATTATTCAGGAGATCAGTGATGATAGTGTGTGTGTGTGTGTGTGTGTGTAGACCTGCGCACTCAGCTGTCTGCGGCCGAGACCCGATGCTCGCGGTTGGAGAGACAGTTGGAGCTCATGAGGAAGAGCGTACGACACACAGAGTCAGACAGAACCGCTGTGCTGCAACAACAGGTGAGACACACTCAGTCTCACACACACACACACACACACACACACACACACACACACACACACACACACACACACACACTCACTCACTTACTCACTGATTCACTCACTCACTTACTCACTGATTCACTCACTCACACACTCACTCACACACTCACTCACTGATCCACTCACACACTCACTCACACACTCACTCAATGACTCACTCACTCACTGATTCACTCACACACTCACTCACTCACTCACTCACTCACTCACTCACTGATTCACTCACACACTCACTGACTCACTCACTCACTCACTCACTCACTCACTCACACACTCACTCACACACTCACTCACTGACTCACTCACTGACTCACTCACTGACTCACTCACTCACTCACACACTCACTCACTCACTCACTCACTCACACACTCACTCACTCACTCACTCACTCACTCACTCACTCACTGACTCACTCACTGACTCACACACTGACTCACTCACTCACTCACACACTCACTCACTCACACTCACACACTCACTCACACACTCACTCACTCACTGACTCACTGACTCACTCACTCACACTCACACACTCACACACACACTCACACACTCACTCACTCACTGACTCACTCACTCACACACTCACTCACTCACTCACTCACTCACTCACTCACTGACTCACTCACTCACTCACTCACACACTCACTCACTCACACACTCACTCACTCACTCACTCACTGACTCACTCACTGACTCACTCACTCACTCACTCACTCACTCACTCACTGACTCACACACTGACTCACACACTCACTCACTCACTCACTCACTCACTCACTCACTCACTCACTCACTCACTGACTCACTCACTGACTCACACACTGACTCACTCACTCACTCACTCACTCACTCACTCACTCACTGACTCACTCACTGACTCACACACTGACTCACTCACTCACTGAATCACTCACTCACCTGTCCCACTTAAGCAGGTGTGTAGAGACAGACTCATTCATCCTCCTGTGTGTGTGTCAGGTGTCTCTGGAGCGTGTGTGTGCTGTGGATCAGTTGTGTAAGCTGGATGTTCTGGAACAGGAGTATCACCGACTGACTGAGACTCAGAGCGTCACTGAGAGGAAGATCCGAACGCTGGAGAGGAAACTGCAGGAAGAGGAACATCAGAGGAAACTGGTGCAGGAGAGAGCAGCTCAGGTGTGTGTGAGTGAGTGAGTGTGTGTGTGTGAGTGAGTGAGTGAGTGAGTGAGTCAGTGAGTCAGTGAGTGAGTGAGTGAGTGAGTGACTGAGTGTGTGAGTGAGTGAGTGAGTCAGTGTTTGAGTGAGTGAGTGAGTCAGTGAGTGAGTGTTTGAGTCAGTGTTTGAGTGAGTCAGTGAGTGAGTGATTCAGTGAGTGAGTGAGTCAGTGTTTGAGTGAGTGAGTGTGAGTCAGTGTTTGAGTCAGTGTTTGAGTCAGTGTTTGAGTCAGTGTTTGAGTCAGTGTTTGAGTCAGTGTTTGAGTCAGTGAGTGAGTCAGTGAGTGAGTCAGTGAGTGAGTCAGTGAGTGAGTCAGTGAGTGAGTCAGTGAGTGAGTCAGTGAGTGAGTCAGTGAGTGAGTCAGTGAGTGAGTCAGTGAGTCAGTGAGTGAGTCAGTGAGTGAGTCAGTGAGTGAGTCAGTGAGTGAGTCAGTGAGTGAGTCAGTGAGTGAGTCAGTGAGTGAGTCAGTGTTTGAGTCAGTGTTTGAGTCAGTGTTTGAGTCAGTGTTTGAGTCAGTGTTTGAGTCAGTGTTTGAGTCAGTGAGTGAGTCAGTGAGTGAGTCAGTGAGTGAGTCAGTGAGTCAGTGAGTGAGTCAGTGAGTGAGTCAGTGAGTGAGTGAGTGAGTGAGTCAGTGAGTGAGTCAGTGAGTGAGTCAGTGAGTGAGTCAGTGAGTGAGTCAGTGAGTGAGTCAGTGAGTGAGTGTGTCAGTGAGTGTGTCAGTGAGTGAGTCAGTGAGTGAGTCAGTGAGTGAGTCAGTGAGTGAGTCAGTGAGTGAGTCAGTGAGTGAGTCAGTGAGTGAGTCAGTGAGTGAGTCAGTGAGTGAGTGAGTCAGTGAGTGAGTCAGTGAGTGAGTCAGTGAGTGAGTGAGTCAGTGAGTGAGTCAGTGAGTGAGTCAGTGAGTGAGTCAGTGAGTGAGTCAGTGAGTGAGTCAGTGAGTGAGTCAGTCAGTGAGTGAGTCAGTGAGTGAGTCAGTGAGTGAGTCAGTGAGTGAGTCAGTGAGTGAGTCAGTGAGTGAGTGAGTCAGTGAGTGAGTCAGTGAGTCAGTGAGTGAGTGAGTGAGTGAGTGAGTCAGTGAGTGAGTGAGTCAGTGAGTGAGTGAGTCAGTGAGTGAGTGAGTCAGTGAGTGAGTGAGTCAGTGAGTGAGTGAGTCAGTGAGTGAGTGAGTCAGTGAGTGAGTGAGTCAGTGAGTGAGTGAGTCAGTGAGTGAGTGAGTCAGTGAGTGAGTGAGTCAGTGAGTGAGTGATTCAGTGAGTGAGTGAGTCAGTGAGTGAGTCAGTGAGTGAGTCAGTGAGTGAGTCAGTGAGTGAGTCAGTGAGTGAGTCAGTGAGTGAGTCAGTGAGTGAGTCAGTGAGTCAGTCAGTGAGTGAGTGAGTCAGTGAGTGAGTCAGTGTGTGGGTGTGTGTGTGTTAATCATGTCCTCTTCTCTGTTGTCAGCTACAGACGGGTCTTGAAGTCAATCGTCTGCTCATTCAGTCTGTTTCTCCTCGTCCTCATAAACCGAGCCGGATCAAACAGAAGAAAAGCTCCTCAACGGTAAACGAGTGCAGGATCAGATTCTCTCCTGTTACAACAAACACTCAGAGCTGATGAAGTCCAAGCGACATTGCAACACTGTCATCCTGACTAATCAGAGACGTAACTGAAGTTAAAGCCGTGCTTTCCTCCAGCTTTACAGTGTTATTCCTATCCATGTTCCGAAGGTTATTACAGAGCGGTTTGATGATGTATAATGTGTGTGTGTGTGTGTGTGTGTTTCTGCAGAGAGAGCCGTCCGTCCCGCAGCCGCATTACAGACTCAGTCTGGGAGACGTGCCGTTCGTGACCGGGACGGTAAACACACACTCTCTCGCTTTTCAGTTTAATAGTGAGAGAGAGAGAGAGAGAGAGAGAGTGAGAGTGAGAGTGAGAGTGAGAGTGAGAGTGAGAGAGTGTGTGTGAGAGAGAGATAGAGAGAGAGAGAGAGAGTGTGTGTGAGAGAGTGTGTGAGTGTGAGAGAGAGTGTGTGTGTGAGAGAGAGAGAGAGAGATAGAGAGAGAGAGAGAGTGTGTGTGAGAGAGTGTGTGAGTGTGAGAGAGAGTGTGTGTGTGAGGGAGAGAGAGAGAGAGAGATAGAGTGTGTGTGTGTGAGAGAGAGTGTGTGTGTGAGAGAGAGAGAGAGAATGTGTGTGTGTGTGAGAGAGAGAGAGTGTCACTTATGAGTTTTTAATGATAATTTCTGACACAGTTTGAAGTTATTTTATTTATTGAAGTTATTTCTGAAGTTAGTAATGATTGATGTTTAATCCGCGTCTCTGTTCAGTCGACGAGCTCGAGTCACTCGGTGCGAGCGAACGTGCAGCGGGTCCTTCATCTCATGAAGCATCATCATCCTCAGCTGTGTAACGAGCGTGTGCTGGGACACGCCCCCTCCTCCAGTGGCCCCGCCCCCTCCCCCACTGGCTCCGCCTCCTGCAGGGAAGAGCTGTCGGAGCTGCTGCTGGCGCTTCAGGACGAGTTCAGACTCATGAGCTGGTGAGGATTATGGTCATTAAAATAACAATACAAATATTACATTGAAATAAAATAAATGTTAACTGAAAAACTGTTTATTTTTTAGAAATTTTTTTAATTGTCTTTTAGTTGAACTAAAACTGAAATAATTTTAATAAAAAATGTAGTATCAAATAACTAAATTAAAACTGAATAAACATATTAGGTTCAAACAAACAAATAAAAACTAATGAACTTTGGACTAGTGTTATTATCGTTAACTAAAAGTAAATCTAATTCAAATTATATAAAATATAAAAAGAATCTTATTTCCAGTTAGTTGACAAGACAACATTTCAAATTTTCGTTTAGTTTAGCCTGAAAGTACTGAAATTACTAAGACTGGAATAAAAAATTAAAAATTTACACTGGTTATTTAGAATTAAATAAATAGCTAAACTAATAAAATTTAAAAAATCATATTTGGTTTCAAACAAATAAACAACAAAACATTTATAAACAGACAAAAACACAAAACAACAAAAATTTAAATGGAAAATATAACAATAAAATTTAATTCATAATATTTATAAATACTATAATAATTAATAAACTGACAAAAACACAACAAAATGTATATATTAATAAATACTATATAGTATTTTTTCTGTCATTTTTCACTCACACATATGCCGTTCTTAAAGGGATGTTTCGGAGTAAATAAAGTCCCGATGTACTTACAAACTCTCCAATGCCTCATTCTACGAGCACAGAACCGGTGCACTGCTGTAGAAGAGTGGAACCATTACTGGACCCGTCAGCGCCTGCACTGAGCCGCTGGGCTCTCTCTGAACAAGCCCTAACTCTAATAGTGTTGGACCGAGGGGAAAGGCTCTGGGGGCGTTCGGCTCGAAGTCATGGTGCACGGGATTACTCCGAACATCCCTGAACTGCTGTATTGTTTTATTGTGTGTTTCCAGCTTGAGTTCATTCAGCGCTTCGAACGAGCGAATCACTTTGTGAATCAATTGGTTCATAGTTAAAGAGCTGGTGACCACGATCAGTCAAGCTCTAACAGAGACATTAAAGTATCAAAAGAGCAGTTAATCTCGACCTCGTGAAGGCTATGCTCATGAGAAGACGACAGCGTGATGATGTGTGTGTGTGTGTGTGTGTGTGTGTGTGTGTGTGTGTGTGTGTGTGTGTGTGTGTGTGTGTGTGTGTGTGTGTCAGCGAGCAGCAGGAGTTGTGCACACAGATCCAGTCCTGCGCTTCGGATCGACTCCGGCAGAACATGGAGCGAGAGATGGAGACGCTCGTGAAGAGAATGGAGAATAAAGGAGAGCAGATCGCTCAAGTCAGGCGCCATCAAGCTCAGGTTATCTCAATAATATTTCTATTTTTGTAATTTAATTTTTGCCATGAAAATAGCCATAGATACCCACCAATCCATCCCCCCACCCATCCACCCATCCACCCATCATCCACCCATCAATATCCACACATCCACCCATCATCCACCCACCCACCCATCCATCTGTTCTTAAATGTTGTAGGTTTGATGTTGAGATGATTGTGTGTGTGTCAGATGGAGCGGCTGAGGAAGCGCAGTGGTAAACAGACCCCCGGTGGAGGATCGGTGTCGGTGCGGGTGAGACCCGGCGAGCGGATCAGAGAGAGTCTGAGTCTACTGAAGGACATGCGCTCGCTGCAGAGCTCGCTGCGCTGGGACCACTGACGCCAGCGGGTTTAGCGGAACACTCGGGTCCATGGCTCTAAACATGCCCGGGTCAAAGGTCACCACTAAAACATATGCCCGGGTCAAAGGTCGCCACTAAAACATGCCCGCGTCAAAGGTCGCCACTAAAACATGCCCGGGACAAAGGTCGCCACTAAAACATGCCCGGGTCAAAGGTCGCCACTAAAACATGCTCGGGTCAAAGGTCGGTAAAGGTTAGAATTTTTTTTTCACAACAATTTTTTCCATTTTTGCTACAATATTTTTTTTTTTACTACAATTTTTTGCGTTTTTATTTTTCACGCCAATTTGTTTTTTTTTTTTTTTCACGACACATTTTGTACTGTACGATATTACAGTGTAAATGATTTAATAAATCATTTAATTGGGCATAAAGTACAAAAAATATTCAAATTTAAAAAATATATTTTTTTACATTTATGTAACTTTTTTTCATAATTAATATTTGTGAAATATATATATATATATATATATATATATATAACATTACATTTTTAATATTTGTAAAAAAAGAAAATCCATTTCATAATTTGCATAAAATGTATTAAATTGTCATTTAAAAAATAATGTCACGATGCAGAGAATCTCCATGTTCCTAGTTTTAATTATGTAGAATATAATTTATTTTAACCGTGTGGTTTTTTTTTTTTTTGGTCATGTGACCTGTACAGAAATCGTATAGAATCGGTTCACATCAGTGATTAAGATTCAAATGAATGAAGATAAACTCTGTTTTCATTGGTATGTGTCACTTTTATCACATGAAGATGTTTTATTATGGGTTGAGAAATGTTTCTAATGAACTTCAGCTTCTACCTCAGACATTACCCAGAATTTCTGTGCAGCTCCTGAAAGACTGAATGTTTACTTGTTTTTCATGTTTAAAATTAATATTCCCGACATTCCAAGAACCAGTTTTTGTTTGGTGTAATGTGGCCTGATAACACTTTACGATCAGGTTTCATTAGTTAACATGAAACAAGCAATACTTTCACTGTATTTATTAACATTTCTATGATCAACATCTGTTAACATTAAAGCTCTATGAACGAACATGAACATTGATTAACTAACATAAACAATGGTTAATAAATGCAAATGTGAAATAATAAATATTCCTTGTTTGTTTAATGCATTAACTAGAGACCTTTTTGTAACGTGTCACCTTTGACTTTTATTATATTCATTTAGTGTTTTTTCACGATAGTGAAGGTGAGATGTGACCAGCTAAATGAATATTACAGATTTGTTTAAAAACATGTCATTTTATTTGAATTGAGCAGCAATTAAAGTTACAGTGTGTGTGTGAGCGTGTGTGTGTGTTCATACGCTGGTGCTCAGAATGACATAAAATGTTTGAAATATTTATTTTTACAGCACTGAATAAAAATCGCATGAATAACGTTTGTTTGACTGCTACACCAACGGAGTATTTGAATAAATTTATTTAAATGAAAAGTATAGTTATTTATATTTTCATTCATAATCCTCAACTTCATCTACGCAAAAGACACAATCAACTTGTACGATATCTACACGTGTGTCTCCATACAGACCTTCACAAAATACCGTTCAATACTAAATTACTCTAGAAAACACTCAAACTGGAGACTTATTAATAATATTTCAGTAACACTTTACAATAAGGTCTCATTTGTTGACATTAATGCTTTAGTTTACAACATCTGTTAATTACTGAAGAGGATTCGGTCCAAGCAATAATAATAATAAAAAAAAACTATCTCGAGATTAAAATCATTGTAATCGGCGTGATGACTCCAATCTTCCACCAGACGGAACTGGACTAATATTCTGAATGTTCTGATCCAATCTGACCTCTGACCTGTAATGCTGCCTGGATCATAATCACACATTGTTCACTGAGCGACTGAGTCTGGGTTCTCCCAAGGTTTATTTCTCCATTCTTTCACTGATGGAGTTTTGATTCCTTGCCACTGTTGCCTTGGCTTTTGGCTTGCTTACTTGCTTAAATGCATTTAATATTCAACAATATTATTGATCTGCCTTACTTAAGGTGGACGTTGATGCAGTTTTCTTCTAGAAACAAACTTTGTTGTATTATTTTCATGTTATCACTGTGAAGCTGCTTTGAAACAATCCGTATTGTAATAAGCGCTATATAAATAAAGGTGACTTGACTTAACTATAATGCAGGATTGAACTTTTTAAATTTTGAGAAAAAGACAGTTGAAATAAAAAGTTGAGAAACTCATACTTGTGTCAATAGTCGTTGTGTTTTGAGAAAAAAAAAGTCAAAATAAAATGTTGATAATGAATTAAATTTTGAGAATAAAGCCGTTAAATTTAGAGAAAAAAAAGGTCAAAAATAAAATGTTGAGAATAAACTCATTAAACTTTGTCAATAAAGATCGTTGTGTTTCGAGAGAAAAATCGTCAAATTTCGAGGAAAAAGTAAAAATAAAAAGTTGAGAATAAACTCATTAAACTTTGTCAATAGTCATTGTGTTTCGAGAAAGAAAATCGTCAATTTTCGAGGAAAAAGGCCAAAATAAAAAGTTGAGAATAAACTCAAACTTTGTCAATAAAGTCGTTGTGTTTCTGAGAAAAAACTCGTCCAACAATTTTGAGAAATTTTGAGAATAAACATTAAATTTTAAGAAAAATGTTGTTTCGAGAAAAAAGTAAAAATAAAAAGTTGAGAATAAACTCAAACCTTGTCAATAAAGTCATTGTTTCGAGAAAAAAACTTTAAATTTCGAGAAAAAAGTACAAATAAAAAGTTTAGAATAAACTCAAACTTTATCAATAAAGTCATTGTTTTGAGAAAAAAAACTCTTTAAATTTAGAGAAAAAACGTTAATAAACTCTGATTTTTCAGACTTCTGGTTGACAGCAGCCTGAGAGACTCGCTCCGTCTAAAATTTTAGTAATTTCCTAACAAAACCAGCATAAAACTCGGCGATTCTTAACAAATTCGACATGTTGACAACTAGAGGCAGAGGACAATCTAAACAGGACTCAGCTAAGGAAAAAGGCAAAAACTTAAAGCAGCTAACTCTGCTACAAGCGCAGAGTGTGCAATCAGATTCTAGTATGCGTGACTCCGAGTCAAAAATACTGGCTGAGCTCGAAAAAATGAGGAAAGACAACCAAGATGGGCACACTCAGACCCAACTATCTTTAACACGGCTGGAAACGTCCTTCGCTGAACTGAAAGGAGAACTTACTGAGCTGCAAAAGAGAACCACAGAGGCGGAGGACCGTATTAGTGCAAATGAAGACACGACTAGGCGTCATGAGCGGGCCCTTCGTTACTTACTGCACCGAGAAATGGATTTGAATGCACGATGTGAAGATATGCAAAATCGTCTAAGGCGAAACAATCTGAGAATTTATAAAGTGGCTGAAGGGAGCGAGGGAAGAGATGTTAAACTTTTTGTACACGATTTGCTTAAATCTGTTCTTCGACTTCCTCCCGAACTTAACATCGTCATTGAAAGGGCACACAGAGCGCTCACTGCCAAGCCCAAGAACCCTGAAGCAGCCCCTCGTTCGCTTGTAGTTAGGATTTTGGACTTCTCAGTAAAATAAAGCATTCTAAGACAGGCCTGGGAGCAGAAAAAAAGTCATGCACGAAGGAAAACAGATCTACTTTGATCACGACTTCTCTCCCGATTTGCAGAAGAAAAGGGCGCTGGTGCGTGAGGCAGTAAAGCAGCTAAAGGTGAAGAACATTAGGGCAAAGTGTGTTTTCCCTGCACAGCTGAGAGATTTTATGGAGGATGGCGTGAAGACCTACCCGACATTGACAGACGCGGTGCTGGTACTTGAGGAGTTGGGGGTGCACGCCCGAGTAGATGAGAGGGAGCCACTGGAGACGGAGCTGTACCGAGACGGGTGGAATACAGCGGGAAGGAGAGTCAACGGAGGTCCTGCGACACTCGCCTACGCCGAAATTAAAGCCTTTTTCAACGCCGATAACTAGTTTATACCTTCGCCGAGTTCAGCTATCTAACTAAACCAGTATAGTTAGGAGAAGAAAAGTGAAGATTTCCAATATGGACGAGACGCGAGATCCACTAAGTGGAGGACCACCTATCCACATCAAAGTCGCAAACGAAACGCTCTGGGAGCGACAGCGATGCCGCACACGGCGTGTTTTTTCCCCGCGGAGGACCAGTCACCAACCTCCATCCAAGTTTCACCGGGGACTGGGTCATTCAGGTTCGAGAACTAGTCAAAAGATTTACATTTGATCCAGTCGGGTTACTAATATCTGAGTTACTTTTTCTAATAAGTAACGCAAGTTACTTTGTTTTCCCCTTTATTGACAGACTGCTCTTCTGTCCTAATGTTGAGACAAATCGAAGTGCAGAGGCGTTGTGTGTAAACATGATGGTTATTATTATAGTTCTAGATTAAATGTAAGCGTGGATTTACACTTGCACAAAAAAGATTCAATATTCCTCAAAATGAATAAAATCAGTGAAATGCAGAATCAGAACATTATGCAAACCTCCAATACCTAAATATGTTAAATAAAACATAAATTTTTATGCATTTAATCTTTATTGACCAAAGTACTTGCTTCTGACCTCAGTTAAACAATAAGCAAAAATGACTATAGATTTTTTTATATGTTTTTATTGGTAAAGTAAGTGTTACATTTGTTTCTCCTGCATCCTCTTCTTCTGTTACCCAGAACAGCAGCAGCTGAAAGGTTTGTTTGAGCGGCGCCCTCTACTGAACACTACTGTACTCAACTGTACAGGAGTAAATCTGCATTTCCTTCAGTCTGAGGCTTATTATTTCACTTTTGGTGTGAAAGGGTCTTTACATTTGGCCAAAAATTTATCTTTTTTGGTACAAAAAAACAAGCCCAGCCCAGGTGGAAAAAAAGTAACGCAAAAGTAACGTAACACATTACTTTTCTAAAAAAGTAACTAAGTAACGCAATAAGTTACTTTTTAAGGGAGTAATGCAATATTGTAACGCATTACTTTTCAAAGTAATTTCCCCCAACACTGCTTATAATGTTAAAGGCCGCTTAGGTAGTCCAATTAAAAGGAAAAAAGTGCTGAATCATTTGAAAAAACTTAAATGTACCATAGCAATGCTACAGGAAACGCATCTCTCAGATAAGGAGCATATGAAGCTGAGAAGAGAGTGGGTAGACCAGCAATATAGCTCCTCACATTAAAGTGGGAGGAAAAGAGGAGTTGCTATTCTTTTTAACAAGTCAGTGTATTTTTGCCATGAGAAAACTTTCAGTGACAAGGAGGGGAGATTTCTGATGGTGATTGGATGTATAGGGGGCATTAAAATGACTTTAGTAAATTTATATGCTCCAAATGAGGACTGTCCTATTTTCTTTAAAAATATTGCATCATTGATAGCAGACAAAGCTGAAGGGATTATTCTTATAGGGGGAGATTTTAACTGTGTTCTGAGAGCATCGGTAGATAGGCTCCCTGCTGACTTTGGTCCAAGGACCAGGAAGTCTTTAACTCTCTGTGCACTAATGGATGAGTTGGGTTTGATAGATGTTTGGCGTTGCCTAATTCCCAAGGAAAAAGATTTCACTTTTTTCTCAAATGTTCACTGTAGTCACTCAAGATTAGATATGTTTTTGATGACTGGTGTAGATTCCTATAGAGTGACCCAGTCTAATATTGAAGCAATTACCATCTCAGATCATGCTCCAGTCTCTTTGACGTTAAAGCTGAGTCCAAATAATAATTTTAAGTACTGGAGAGCAAATGTATCTATTCTAAATAACGAAGTGATTCAACAACAAATTAGGAAAGTGTTATTAGAGTATATTCAATTTAATGACAATGAGACCGTAAGTCCATCAGTATTATGGAAGGGAGCCAAATGTGTCCTGAGAGGAAACATTATTGCGATCTCATCCAGATTAAAAAGAGAGAGGCTTGCAGAACAATTAGGATTGGAAAACAAAATTAGACAATCAGAGAAAGAATACCAAACACTACAAAAAAATGACATACTTAATATGTTGAAAGAAAATAGGAAGAAACTAAATGACTTATTAACTTATGAAGCAGAGGGGCAGCTTCGATTCACAAATCAAAAGTATTATGAGTTTGGTAACAGGGCAAGCAGACTGTTTGCATTTCAGCTGCGAAAAGCACAATCAAGCAGAGTTGTCCATAGTATTAGGTGTCCAAATTCTGGGGAAATGCTATCACAACCCAAGGATGTGGCAAAGGCGTTTGCCACTTACTACCAAGAATTGTACAAGGAAGAGAGCTGTCAAAATAAGGGGGAAAAAAACAGAGAACTTTTTCAACTCAACATGTCTTACCAAATTGACTGAGGAGGAAGCCGATCTATTGACACGCCCAATTACAAGAGAGGAAATAAAAAACAGCATTTTAAAACTTAAAAATAACAAATCTCCAGGAGTGGATGGCCTCCCAGGTGAATATTATAAAATATTTGAAAAAGAGCTTACGCCTCTTTTAGATAAAGTTTATAATTATGCACTTTCAGAGGGGGATCCTCCTCAGTCATGGTCCGAAGCGATTATTAGTGTCATTTATAAAGATGGTAAAGACCCTACTCTGTGCACGTCTTATCGCCCCATTAGCCTCCTCTGTGTTGATTTAAAGATACTTACTGCCATCATTGCAAACAGAATACAAAAATATAAAATATATATATATGTAAATATAGCTGCGAGCAGCGATGACGGGTCCAAGTCGGTGGCACCGCAACTCTGGTGCCTTTAGTTACCTAAAGGCACCAGGGTGGTGGTGCCGCCGGCTTAGGCCCTTTCATCGCTGCTCGCAGCTATATTTACATATATATATATTTATATATATATATATATATATATAATTTGGGACAAGTAATATTCTCTGTGTCTTGTAACTTAAAAAATATATTATTATATATATCATTATATATATCATTATATATATACACACACACTTTAAAAAAAAATATATATATATATGTGTGTGTGTGTGTACTTTTTTTTTTTTTAAGTGACAAGACATAGAGAATATTACCTGTCTTATCTAGGACAATTAGAACAATGAAGGGAAAAAAACTAAGGCATCACTGAAATTAGAGAATTATTCGGATTTTATGATACAATTAAAATATTCCACAACAAATCTTTAAAATTGAATGATATTCAGAACAGAAAAATAATTAAAAAAAATACTATAAACATGGCAAAATGAAATAATTTAAAGTTAAAGTGAAAGTAAGCGGTGAGCCTACGTCAGTCTCTCATTAGAATGAAAATGATTAAACATTTGCAACTGTAGGTAGAACTAACACTTCCACTTTTGTCAAAACGATTTTTTAAAGTGACACACTTCCTGCTGCAGGTTCGTGGCGCTATAACTGTGGCTTACAATAGTCACATATATGAGGTTATTTAAATTAATATGAATTTCTTGGCATTGGATGTCATAGGTCATTATGTTTTGTAGCACTAAAATGTGTAAATCCAGAAGCACAGTATTTATTTGGAGGTTTTTGTACAGGTTTATTAATGAAATGTATTTTATGCCTATGTGTTCCTATGATATGCAATGGAAGTCAATTTTAATGTTTAACATGGGTGAATTCGCAACACACAGCATATGATATAATATTTTAAGATCAATCATCATTATGGTAAATACATCATTACAATTGAAGAAAGTAAATGTATTAAGTTAGTTTGTAGTAGCTAATATAACAAGCAAGTACACTGTGGGGAGTCGAACCCCACCCAAGTGGTTAACCTGGAGTACCATTACCAGTGTATTTTTGCTTTTTGTTATTATTTTGGCTATAAGGAAAAGCAAAAACTTGATTAGCAACAGCATAGTGTAGGCATGTTGATTTAGGTACGTTAGCATGAGATTAAGGGAAACAAAGTATTTTATGTGAATTTTAGTGGCAACGTCTAAATGTATTACGACACTTTTTGAAATCACAATATGGCAATAACAGTAATGTATGCTTGTATTGATTTTGTATACAGTATATTTACAGATATGTTATTTCAAATGTAATATAACTATAAATGTGTATGTTATTGTATTTGTGTTGTACAAAGCTTTTAATATTTAATCAGTAAGCTATAACAAAGTTTGGGTATCGACATGGTTATTTATGCTGTGTTATAGTGAAGTTTGAAGTTGATTTACATATAAAGTAAAACTATAGATATAGTTGTTATTCACATGCTGTTGCAATGCAAGAAAAACAAAACCTTTTTTGTTAAATATCTGTTAATAAATAAAAAAATTGTTTAGAAATAAATAGTACATACTTTTTTTAGTTTTGTAGAATATTTTTTTAATAATTTAATTAATATGTTAATGTTAAAGCTTGATAGCTACACATAAATATATATAATTAAATTAAGAAGAGCATATAGGTATAATGGTTCAATAACATATGAGTGTAATTAAGTACGTTCATTAATAGTTCACTAATATGAACTGTGTGTTTGTGTAAATCTAATACTGGGTGGTTTGTTCAGCACACTCACCCAGCGTATAGTAGCACACTCAGTATTGCACATAGGAATAAAATACCCAAACACCACAATTAATTACGCACATTAACAAAACACAGAGCAGAACTGTGTGTTTGTGTAAATCTAATACTGGGTGGTTTGTTCAGCCCACTCACCCAGCGTATAGTAGCACACTCAATATTGCACATAGGAATAAAATACCCAAACACTGCAATTAATTACGCACATTAACCCTCTGGGGTCTGAGGTGTTTTCAGGGTCCTTGAGATGTTTTGGCATGCTCTGACATTTCTGCTTTTTTCAGTTGCTTATAAACATATTAATGGCACAGGTTAGATTACACTCTATATAGCACACACAGGGCTACCATAATATGTGAACAACATGTTAATACATGTTTGTATTGTTGAGAGAATATTGTTTATGCGTGGTTATTGAAAAAACTAAAAAATAAAGTTTCTAATATAAGGCCACAAATAACATACTAAATATCTGTCCACAAGACTTTTGACTAGTGGATGTTGTCGCCTAGAGTTTTTGCTTAGAATTGATCTGAAAATCATTCTGCCTAATCATTCACATAAAACAATAGATTGTTTTAAATTGTGAAAAACATTTTTTTGTTTGCAAAGGCAATATGCGGATGGGCGGAACGGCCCAACCCCCTCATGAATAATTAGGCAGTTCTCACCTGAGCAGACTGCATACTAATGAGCCTTTCATTCAGTGGTGTCACACAAGAAAGAATGCAAGGACAATATATATATATAAATAAATAAATATGTATACACACACACACACACACATATATATATATATATATATATATATATATATATATATACTACCGTTCAAAAGTTTGGGGTCAGTGAGAATTTTATTTTTATTTTTTGGAGGAAAGAAATCAATACTTTTATTTATCAAGGAATAATTAATTTGATCGAAAGTGACAGTAAAGACATTTATAATGTTACAAAAGATTCTAACCCTAACCCTATTAATCAAATAATCCAAAAAAAAAAAAAAAAAAAAAAACTGTACAACTGACAGACCAACAACTGTTTCAACATTGATAATAATAATAAATGTTTCTTGAGCATCAAATCCTCATATTATACTGATTTGTGAAGGATCATTTGACACTGAAGACACTGACACTGGTGATGCTGAAAATTCAGCTTTGATCACAGGAATAAATTACACTTTACTGTATATTCACACAGAAAACAGCTGATTTACACTGGAATAATATTTAATACTATAACTGATTTTTGTTGTATTTTTAATCAAATAAGCGCAGCCATGGTTAGCAGAAGAGAATTCTTTTAAAAGTATTTAAAATCGTACCGACCCCAAACTTTTGAACGGTAGTGTGTATATATATACAAACAATCAAAATATAAATGAAAGCCAAAAGCACATTTTTAGTCACACCTTTTAGCCATCCACATACCATTTTTAGCCATCCACCGCGGTCAAAATAAACCAGTCGCATTTCAAAGTCGTTCGCGAAACGACCGCCAGGTGGCGCAAAGGGACATTTAGCAAAACTTAAGTGGGGCTAATGTCTGTAGCCTAAGGATGAAATACTACAAGTTATGGTAATTTCCAAATAAGCCTACAACAAACATTTATAGCCTACTCCGTAATTGTTGGTCATACAGATAAGATATAATCTTTTAAAACTGTAAAAGGCTAAAGTATAGGCCTACACTCACAGGCTAAATGAAAAAATCGCTCATGTGAGAAACAGACGTTTGGGTATTTCTCAGTGAGTAAATTCATAGCCGAGCGGTAGAACTTAGGGTTCATCATCAAGATGACACGGGTTCAAATCCCGCACAAACAAGGTCTGCTGTATATTTTATATTTATCTAGATTTGTCTAGCTCTAAAACTCTGTTACACCATACAGTTTTTTTTGCTTATATTTATAAAATACAATTATCATGCATTTCCATTTTACACTAAGGAAAAAAATAGTATCCAACAGAACGACTTTGCATCTGTATAATAATAGGCTACCAATCGTAATTTCAAAAGCAGTTATGTAAAAAAATTAATTATATATAGCCTATATATATATATATATATATATATACTATATATATACTATATATATTTTTTTTTTCAGGGCTGCCAACTCTCACGCAATTGACCCAAATCTCACGCTCTCACGCCACACCCCCGATTTCTCACGCTGAAGTGTCAACCCGGTCGGTCAAATTCCTAAAAGATATAGTTTATCTATAGATCTACCTGTTGAGCCACTCGTGATCGACTAGTTATACCGCAAATTAGTTAAAATATCCCGTAATCTATCTAGAGCGAGCGTGCATGCGAGACAGATATTGTGCTCCAAACCATGCGCGCGCATGGCAGAGAGGTCTGTTCCCTATAACCTAGAGTTTTTAAAAACATGGTTTTAAGTAAAGTGTGATTTGCCAGGGGGGACTAGGATTTCCTTCTGGTCTAAACATCCCTGCTTCTGCTGAATTATTTTAATCCCCCCCGTAATTTTTTGGTCATACAGATAAGAGTAGGCTTACATCGTTCAAAACTGTAAACTTGTATTCATATAGGCTAACGACAAAAACAGTATAGGCCTACAGAGGATCTACTCAAACATGCAATGTAAGCGCTTCCCAATGAGAAAATGACAAGACAAGGGTGAAAATCTCGCTCTATGTAGGCTAAATCGCCCTGAATTAAAATGTAAAAACAAATCAAATAATGTATTTGTCGAAATGTTGCGATATTGTTTCATTTAAGTTCATAATTATTCTATAAATGTTATTTAATTTAGCAGCATTACCACGAAGCACCGTGTTTCGATATTTATTTTAATAATACAAAATAAAATAAAAACTTAATTCACAAATTGCATGCCTTGTAAGGATCCAAAGATCCCTGTAGAATTTAATATTGAGTTGAACATTTTGTTCATGACAACAAATTAACATGCGTTTTTTCAGATTATATTTAGTTTTGCTTGGAAAAAGCTGGCCCAAACCAGTTTTATTTCATCAATTATTGAAATAATGAAATATTTAGTAATAAACTTTTGTGACAGAAATATCACTAGGCTACATGTAACTTAAATCATTTAATTCCTTCATTATCAACACTGTCTAGAATAGCGATTTAAGTGTGAATTGCGACTTCTCTTTGTGTTAAGTCAGCCTCAGACTCCGATAGCCTGTGGGGGGTTGGAGGGACATTGCTGGACAAAGGTGTTAATGTTCCTCTTTCATATGGAGAGTGTCGGATAGCCAGCCTGATGAGCAGGCAAAATTATTGTAAGGATAAATCTGTGTCCAAATGTAGACCCCATATCTTATTAAATTATAAATATTGTAGTTTATTTATTGTAGCCTATTTAAAGTTTTTTTCACACAAAATTTCAATTGAAGTTATTGTAAGGTGAATTCAACAAGGCATGCTGTGTCTTTGAAGCAACAATTAAAGGTTAAATAATTTTTTCGTGATTTGTATGGCTGACACGCAGCGACATATACAGTATTATCAGCTGTATGATGTGTTTTTACCCTGATGTTTAATTTCGAGAGAGAGACCCGCGCGCGCAGCGAGGGAGACTAAATAAACTTGTTAAAAAGAGATCCAGCACGAGAGAGGCAAAGAGAAACGCATGTTTTTAATTTAATTATGTTTCTTTGGACAATTTTCGTTTTGTAGGCCTACTGTTTTAATTGTTTAATTTAGCTGTAATTTCTTTGGCAATACAAATTTAAAATGTCGCAAGAATAAGATTAGCCTAGTGTTTCTTATTTTGCATCGCAAAAGAAATAAACTCTAAACAAGATGCAACCCTGTTTTACATTAAACAATTTAAACCTTGAAATGTTCGAACTTGGTTTCAAACTTAAGTAATTTTAGTGTTCTTTTACATTACACAATAATTTAGCAGACTAAAGACGAGCTTCTTCATTTTCATTTTCTGATGCAATCGGCTGACAATCTTCCTTCATCAGTTTTTGTCGTTTGTGCAGCGGCTGCGGTTCTAGGAATGTAGCAAATTTATGTTGTAATGATAATCAAACAAAACTCTTGACTTTAAATAAGTAAACAGATATAAACAGTTACCTATTTAAGCATCAAGGTGGGAAAATATAAAGGTAGGACAACATCGGTTAACAACATGTATGCTACATTGAGATTCGATCTCGGGTCTATTGAAGCTCCTCAAAGCTCGTGTCGTTGCGTTGATCACTGAGCTGTCTTCTGTATGCTGTTAAAGTTGTAAAGCCTCATTCATGTAGCCTAAATGTTTTTATTGCAATGTTTTATGTTGAAATGTTTTCATTATTTATTCAATTACATTTCAGTAGCCTATTTCAGTATTGTGATTATGAATTATTTTAACTACGTTTCACTTGTTGAATTCTTCTGCTACCAGCTTTCAATCGCTCTGAATCAGCGCGGTGCGGCAGCAGATTACGCATTAGAGAGAATAAACCGTAATAAACGAACACTTTTCAGAGTCTATGATTGTAGCGCCTCTTAGCGGTAAAAGGCAGCAAATACACCACACATTTTACCGCCGCGGTGGAACGGCTGATGTGGGCATTGTCATGGCTTGCCTCGACATTTGCGTTTGAATAGCGCGCGTCCTCCGTGGGCGTGTCAGATTAACGCGTAATGAAGTGTAATGAGCTGGGGGAAAAAATACTGACAGCACTCTCTTTTCATACAGATTGCATAAACTGAGAATATTTGTTTTTTATATAAATTACTTCATTTAAAAGAAGAGAATTTAAGCTTCATAAAGAAAAACCTCTCGTGCCTGTGTGACAAGTAATCGCGGAGTTACAGTTAATCTTAGGACGCGTTTCAGAATGGACTTCACTGACAGAGAGAACGCAGAACTCGCATCATGTTTGTTTTTCTTTATTTGGTGAAAAGCACAACACTTTGTTTTTATTGTGAGTATCCACAAAAAAAATAGAAACTTAACAGGATCTAATGATGTACAACACTTATATGTAAGATCAAAATTAACCGAGTATTTTGAGTCTCTTTTACACTGATAAGAAAAAAAGCGAGACAATCGCGCCGGCGCGATAGCCGACCCCAGGGGGTTAATAAAACACAGAGCAAAACTGTGTTTGTGTAAATCTAATACTGGGTGGTTTGTTCAGCCCACTCACCCAGTGTATAGTAGCACACTCAATATTGCACATAGGAATAAAATACCCAAACACTGCAATTAATTACGCACATTAATAAAACACAGAGCAAAACTGTGTGTTTGTGTAAATCTAATACTGGGTGGTTTGTTCAGCCCACTCACCCAGTGTATAGTAGCACACTCCGTATTGCACATGGGAATAAAATACCCAAACACTGCAATTAATTACGCACACTAAAAAAACACAGAGCAGAACTGTTTGTTGTGTAAATCTAATACTGGGTGGTTTGTTCAGCCCACTCACCCAGCGTATAGTACAGTGGTTCTCAACCTCTCCTGCAGGGACCCCCTGACACACCATGTTTCTGTTTTAACCCTGAAATGGCACACCTGATTCAATTAATTGAAGGCTTAATGAGTAGTTGACTAATTGATCAATTAACTAATTCCTACTTCCTACTCTAATAATGACTCATTAAGCCTTTAATTAATTGAATCAGGTGTGCCATTTCAGGGTTAAAACAGAAACATGGTGTGTCAGGGGGTCCCTGCAGGAGAGGTTGAGAACCACTGGTATAGTAGCACACTCAGTATTGCACATGGGAATAAAATACCCAAACACTGCAATTAATTACGCACATTAATAAAACACAGAGCAAAACTGTGTTTGTGTAAATCTAATACTGGGTGGTTTGTTCAGCCCACTCACCCAGTGTATAGTACCACACTCAATATTGCACATAGGAATGAAATACCCAAACACTGCAATTAATTACGCACATTAATAAAACACAGAGCCAAACTGTGTGTTTGTGTAAATCTAATACTGGGTGGTTTGTTCAGCCCACTCACCCAGTGTATAGTAGCACACTCCGTATTGCACATGGGAATAAAATATCCAAACACTGCAATTAATTACGCACACTAACAAAACACAGAGCAGAACTGTTTGTTGTGTAAATCTAATACTGGGTGGTTTGTTTAGCCCACTCACCCAGCGTATAGTAGCACACTCAGTATTGCACATAGGAATAAAATACCCAAACAATGCAATTAATTACGCACACTAACAAAACACAGAGTAGAACTGTGTGTTTGTGTAAATCTAATACGGGGTGGTTTGTATCAGCCCACTCACCCAGTGTATAGTAGCAGAGTCAGTACTGCACATAGAAATAAAGTATCAAAACAGTACAATTAATAACGTACATTAACAAAACACAGAGTAGAATAGTTGTGTTTGTGTAAATCTAATACTGGATGGTTTGTATCAGTTTAGTCACCTAGCTTTAGTATGCTCAGTATTGCACATAGGAATAAAATACCAAACCACTGCAATTAATTAAGCACAGAACAGAAAACCTTAACTGTATGGTTTAACAAGGATCCAAAAGAGTGAGCTAAGCTCTGTTCTCGGGGTCCCTTTACCTTTACCATGTAATCAGATCGGTGCATAACCAAATATACCAAATCAAGCTTATACCACTGATGGATCTGTGTAAAAGTAATATATCATGTATAAGCTAGCTGTCCAACAAGTTGTCCAGCACATTAAACATGTAGGTGTTGAAATGAACACAAAACTCCCTCATGTGTGCTAAAGTAAACTGGCACAACATTTGTGTGCACAGAAAAGTCGTTTATGTTCTTCACGTATACATGGTCAATTAAGGTTCCCTTTTCAGTTGTTGGCATTTTAACAAGTTGATCAAAACCATTATTTGACATGAAAGAGCACAGGGATTTTGATTTAAATGCATCATTATTAAAGTCTCCCATAAGTACAATGTTATTGCATATTGAAGTCATGAAATTAATCAATTTACTTAAATTTTCTTTGAAAATGGCTAAAGGATATGTTTGCGGCCTATACACAACTCCAAGTAAAATGTTAATTTCAGTGAAGTGTGTGAGCATGCACTCCAAGTTAAGATTTGGGAATGTTATAGTAGTGTTTTCCACACCACATGCTGTATATAAGCCGACACCACCGTGTTGTTGAGCTTTTAAATCATTGTAAAGAGGACTTTTACTTGTGTATGCGGCTGATCGAGGAAGATTAACAAAATTATAATTGTCTATGTGCACATTGTCTGATTGATAGAAAGCAGGCAACCATGTTTCAGTTAAACCTATACACATGGGTTGTAATTGTTGAACACAAACCATCAAATCCTGTTTATGGCATTGCAAACTCTGTACATTTAACAAAAATACAGAAAAAGAGCTATTTGGCTTTGTATAATCTAAATCATTGTGTGTCATAAAAGAAGACATTTCATTAATTGCCTCAAAGATGTTGTCATTACAATAAATACTTTTTTTCTTTGAAGTCTTTTATTGTCAAACCAGACAAAGTTCTTACTAGACTTAATGCTACATAAGCCTGTCCTGCAGTAAAAACTCTTTTTAAACTAACAACAGCACTATCAACAGTTAAACCCTGAACTTTATGAACTGTGCACGCCCAAGCTAATTTTAATGGAAACTGTCGACGAAGTCCACCTTTCGTACAAACTGTTTCTTCTTCTACATATATTGGTGTAGATTGAAAAACTGATGCTGGCTCAGACAAACACTGCTTACGGCTTTTAATCCCCACGTTTTTATTATCAAAATAAATGTAAATGGTTTGAGGTAATTTATTTTTATCTGAACGTGCAATGTGTGTAACTGTACCACAAACACCATTAACCAGTCCGTCATTGACATCAAGATTTTTAATTAACATGACACGTGCATTTATGCCTAAAAGCAACTTTGCTGCCAAGGTTGTATTATATACTTTTACATGATGTCCACTAAGTAATTCTAATTTACCAGTCTGCTTGTTACGTGCAAAATCTTCTGCCTCTATGGTTTCAACATCTTCACAGATTTTAATTAATTGCTCTAGGTTGTGTTCATGAACTTCATCATTTGTAGAAAAAATATGTAAAGAGTCAATGTTTTCATCATTCTCACAAGTTGCTAATATTTCCAAATCTTCTTTTTTTAGTGGACATTTCCTGCTTCGCTTTCTTAATCGATTTAATAATCCAGCAAAAGTGCTGTCCTGTTGTCTAACAACCTGTGTCAACTCTACAACAGCAAAGTAATTCATCCATAAATCGATTCCTGGTACATCCACAAAGAGCGGTTTACCCTTCACCGGAGCTAATTCGAAGAAATCGCCAACAGCTATGACGGCAATATTACCAAAAATCGAATAATCTCCGGTTTGCTTAATTTGTCTCAATCTTCCATGAATGTATGTTAGCAATTAATGGTCTACCATTGATATTTCAATTTGCATTGCATCGGTTTTCTTCGGGAAATAAAGAGTGACCTGGCTGAAGTCTTCCGAATGTTTCCCAAAACCAGCCTGGTGTTTTCTGACATTCTGCCCCGTCTGAATTGGAGAGGTCAGACTGGAAGAACTAGCTATGGCGTTGAACGGAGCCGGCGGTGGATCAACGGGGCGGTTTCTGGCTTCTTGACAGAGAGGCAGATGCGCTGCATTCCTCACCGAAACATCAGCTTGTCCCATCTCTGCAGAGACGGGGTCCACCTGAGACCAGAAGGAAACCAGCTTTTGCTGAGCAACCTCCGAGAAGCTCTGCAGTTGGAACTCAGAAGATGAAGCTATCATGTCCTTTTAAGGGCAACTACAATGGCTCTTTTAAGAGCCACTTTCACTCATTCAAATAAAGAGCATTTTTCCAAGTGTGTGTACGTTCATTTAAAATTATTTAAAAACAGTCTGTCTGTGCCATCTTTTGGGCATTCATCATATTGCATTGTTTTTCATTTCTGGTCCTCAAAGATACCATAATTTGTTTATTTTTAAGTTACACATTCTACATTGATTAAAATAGAAAAATCAAATGTGTTTTTTAATAGTAAAATTATTTATAATTCAGATGAGAATAAAGTTAGTGTTAATTACATTTAAAGGAAAACAAATATATGATCTTAAATATAGCACATTCATTTTAAATTCATTCAGGTTCAATTACCAAACATACAATCTTAAAGCTGCCGTCGGCAACATTTTTTTGATCATATTCAGTGAAATCGACACTATAATCTGACAGAACAACATAAATAAAGTGGTTTTAGAAAAAAACCCGAGCTTCTAACTCCACCTGGAGCGTGTTATTTGTTTTGCAAAAATCCACAGCTCCCGGTTCATCATGTCCAATCAGCGCAGGGGGGTGTGAGATCTGACTGTCAATCACAGATCGGGCACACGCCACCCCTCGCGCACGTTACAATCACATGCACACGCCTGAAGTTCGCGGAAGTTCGTGCAGTAACGAAGAGTGATGGCGGAAAATCAAGTAAGCTCATTTAGAGTATAAATGACGTTAGCAATTGCAATCTATCGGTAGATTAGCCAGGACAGCATACCTCCAAATACTCCATGGTGTTGATGGATGCTGATGAGACGGGCGCGTTCCAGGGCTCTCAAGTTTTGAAGACAGGTAAGAGTGACACCCAGCCGACGGGGGGTTGGATACATTTTTGTCATTGGTTGTTGCGTTAAATCTTACCCAGATACAATATTGCTATTTTCTGATTGGCTTATTGTGTAGCTCGACGAACAACACCAGAGGAAACGCGCTTGATTCATGCCGGTTCCACAGTGAGAGCGGCGCGGCCAGAGTTTTGGGCGCTGCGGCATATTAAATATATTACAAATAGTTTTTCAGCGTGAGAAATACAATGTGTGGCGGGAGAGCGTGACAAAAGACCGAAATGAGTGACTGTCACGCTCAATGAGTGACTGTCACGCTCAATGCGTGACACTTGAGAGCCCTGGCGTTCACTGAAAATCTGGTGCACACGCACTGACGAGCATGAACTGGGTGGGAGGGTATCCGTTGATAGTGGGGGAGGGGCATGAGAGTTGTAAACATTCAAAATTTTCCTAAATCCACTCAATCTGCCAGACTTGCCGACTGGAGCTTTAACACACACAAAAGTCAAGTCACTTACATTTTAGATGTAAGTGACTTGATGTAAGTGACATTTTGAACGAATTGACTTATTTTCTGTTTCAGCAGCGAAAATAGTTAAACAAAGATCACAGCAGAACCATCGCGCATCTCACAGCTACGTGTTTTCTCATTACTGAATGATTCAGCATTTTGAACGAATCGGTTGACTCAAAGATTCAATGACCAATCCATATAAACATCTGTCTCACTCATGAATGACTCAGCCGTTCGAACGTATCGTTCGAACGAATCGTTCGAACGAATGAATCAATGACTCGCTCATTAAGACGGTCGCCTGGCGACACCTAATGACGGTTTAGTGATATGTTTAAAAGGATCATTCTTTCCAACGATTGTAACATAAGCTATATATATATATATATATATATATATATACACATATATACACAAAAATAAAATAAAAACACATTTGAAGCGTGTTTGCTTACTAAATTGTGAGCTGAACAAAAGTTGCAGCAAATATCAGCAACAGGAGTCAAATTTCATTAATCACGAGAGTGAAGAGCTGACTGAAAAGATGATGACGGAATAGGCTACTTTATGTAAACGCGCCTATTTAAGCGAATCTGTCATTGTACTCTTTTGTTGTTGTGTTTTCCGTGAAAAATAATAGACTATTGAACTCACAATTCAAGCAATCGGCCCCCGATATTGCACTAATTTTAATGTGACACTAAAAAGTATGCGGCAGCACTGGCATTCATAACGGTGCGCGTCCATGGCGACGAGCGAGCAGAGCTGAGCGAACGTTTAGTTAATTTCTAATTCCATAGGAATTCATTCGAAATTGATAAAGGAATCCACCATTATCAATGTGGACGTCCGTATTTAAAAGCTCTAGGTCCTCAGTCACATACCAAATATATGTATATATAAATATAATTTTGGACACAAGAGGGCAGTATGGCCCTATGTATAATTTTGTGGGTGCATTCTGTCTGTCAGAGAGAGACAGAGGGAGAGAAAATGCTCAAAAACATCCACATTCAAACTAAAATATCTGACTTCATGTTGGTCCAAGCTAATGACTGTAAATTAGAAAGTTGTTCGGCTTGATCCGAACAATAGACGTACCGATTTTTATGATTGTAGGTAAAACTATAAAACTAACCTTCCACTTTTGTCAAAAGGTGGCGCTACTGAGTCCCTGCACCACGCCCGTTTCTGAAACTTTGCACATGTCTACTGGCTAATAAATGTGATCTGTCTGTTGAGTTTCATGCAATTTCAAGCAATTTCAGGCATGCTAAGAGTCTCAAAAGCATAAAAAAAGATGCGTTGCCATGGCAACAGTATCTAAGATATCAAGAATCCATTCACAGGTCTACATCTGGCGTGTGTTTACATTATAGTAGTGAAGTTTGAAGCAAATTGGGTAAAAAGAAGAGAGTGATTTCAAAGGATTTTGAAAGTGACACACTTCCGGCTGCCAGTTGGTGGCGCTATAACTTTGACTCACAATAGGCACATCCATGTGATCGGCCTCTTACAGCGAACACACTGTTGAAGTTTCATCAAGATCAGTCAATGTATGCAGAAATTATAACACACTTCCTGTTTCCATTATTCACCATAAATTCGTTTCCTCGCCACGGCCACACCGTTCGAGATATCAAAAATCCGTTCGCATTTTGGGATCCTCAATGTCTTGACTTCATGAACACCGAGTTTGGCGATGATTGAATGAATTCCCTAGGAGAAGTGTTTCAAATGCCAGAGCATGCGTTTCCAAACAACCCTAAATAGCCGACTTCCTTTTGGGCTGGCGTAAAAAGTAAGAGCATGAAGGATATATGAACCGATGAGATCTATATGTGTACCAAGTTTCAAATTATTACAAGCAAGCGTGTTTGATTTATAGACCCAGTTTTCGGACCCCGTTCTAGGGGGCGCTGTCGAGCCCCCCTGCCACGCCCGGATACCAGCTTCAGCCCGGCCCTGATGGCCGCGGGTTCTGACCCGTGTGCAAAGTTTCAAGAGTTTTCGAGCACGTTAAGAACCCCAAAAGTGCCCGAAAGTTTGACAGAAAAAGAATAATAATAATAAATATAGCTGCGAGCAGCGATTACGGTCCCAAGCCGGTGCCACCGCAACCCCGGTTCCTTTAGTTACCTAAAGGCACCGGGGTGGCGGTGCCGCCGGCTTTGGCCCTTCATCGCTGCTCGCAGCTATATTTATATATATATATATATATATAAAAAGCCGGTGGCACCGCCACCCTTGTGCCTTTAGGGTTATTGTGCACAACGTGACACAAAATATCAAAATATCTGCTCGCTATCTGCCGAACCGCTCTGGTAGTTCCGCTTCAGCACTGATGATGTTGTAGAAATAGTGCGCTCTGGTTGGTCTGGATTATTCGGGATTTTTTATTTTATACAGAAATAAGTTATTTATAATTCAGATGAGAATAAAGTTAGTGTTGATTAAAATGAAGGAAAACAAATAGGCTATATTGATCTGAAATATAGCACATTAATTTTAAATTTATTTAGGTTCAATTACCAAGCATACAATCTTAATTTAATTTAAAGCAAACAATACATTTAAAATATATGGGTTGTATGCACATTTTGTTTAAAAAAAAAGATATATATCCAAAAAGACAAGGCCTTAAAGGGTTAAACTCTTGTCACTGTAACAGACACAATCTCTCTCTCTCACACACACACACACACACACGCCAAGTCACTTACATTTTAGATGCAATATTGAATAAGCAGAAAAATCGGATTTTCTGCTCTGAAAATATAAATAAGCATAAAAATTGAATAAGCACTTTGAATATTCTAAACAGAATAAGCACTAGTCGCTAATGAATAAGTACTAGTACTTAATGGAATAGATACTAGTATCTAAAAAATAAGTACTAGTAGCATGAAAATAGAGACTAGTAGGTTAAAATGATTAAATGTTAAAACGGCTTGCCATATTGGCTCAGAGAGAGAGAGAGAGAGAGAAAATTACCTTTTAGATACTAGTACCTACTAATAGATACTAGTATTTATTCATTAGCTACTAATACGTATTCAAAAGAATATCTAAAGAATAAGCACTAGTATCTAAAGAATAGGCACTAGTACTAAAGAATAAGCACTAGTCGCAAATGAATAAGTACTAGTGCTTAATGGAATAGATACTAGTATCTAAAAAATAAGTACTAGTAGCATGAAAATAGAGACTAGTAGGTTAAAATGATTAAATGTTAAAACGGCTTGCCATATTGGCTCAGAGAGAGAGAGAGAGAGAGAAAATTACCTTTTAGATACTAGTACCTACTAATAGATACTAGTATTTATTCAATAAATACTAGTACTAAGTCATTAGATACTAGTACCTATTAAATAGATACCAGTACTTATTCATTAGCTACTAATATGTATTCAAAAGAATATCTAAAGAATAAGCACTAGTATCTAAAGAATAGGCACTAGTACTAAAGAATAAGCACTAGTCGCAAATGAATAAGTACTAGTGCTTAATGGAATAGATACTAGTATCTAAAAAATAAGTACTAGTAGCATGAAAATAGAGACTAGTAGGTTAAAATGATTCAATGTTATGGCGGCTTGCCATATTGGCTCAGAAAGAGAGAGAGAGAGAAAATGACCATATTCAAACCACAATATATGACTTTCTGAGAGTCGGAGCTAATTACTTTAAATTAGAAAGTTGTTCGGCTTGAGGAGAAGAATATACACGCTGAGTTTTGTAACTGTAGGTAAAACTAACTAAGTTATAACACACTTTACATGTCCTTTTTTAGTCATGAAAATTCATTTCCTCTCCGCGGCCAAACCGTTCGAGATATCAAAAATCTGTCCGCAATTTAGCATCCTCAATGTCTTGATTTCATGCACACCGAGTTTGGCAATGATTGAATGAATTGCCTAGGAGTAGTACTTCAAATTCCACAGCAAGCGTTTTCCAAACAACCCATAATAGCCGATTTCCTGTTGGGCTGGCGTAAAACTTGACCGGGGGAAAGATGTTCGGCCCGATGAGATCTATATGTGTACTAAGTCATTAGATACTAGTACCTATTAAATAGATACCAGTACTTATTCATTAGCTACTAATACGTATTCAAAAAATTATCTAAAGAATAAGCACTAGTATCTAAAGAATAGGCACTAGTACTAAAGAATAAGCACTAGTCGCTAATGAATAAGTACTAGTACTTAATGGAATAGATACTAGTATCTAAAAAATAAGTACTAGAAGCATGAAAATAGAGACTAGTAGGTTAAAATGATTAAATGTTAAAACGGCTTGCCATATTGGCTCAGAGAGAGAGAGAGAGGCTCACCATATTCAAACCAAAATATCTGACTTCCTCTTGGTCGTAGCTAATTACGGTAAATTAGAAAGTTGTCCGGGTCGAAGAGTACAATATACATATCGAGTTTTGTTACTGTAGATAAAACTAACCCCCCCACTTTTGTCAAAAGCATTTAGAAAGTGACACACTTCCTGCTGCCAGTTGGTGGCGCTATAACTTTGACTCACAATAGTCACATCCATGTGATCGGCCTCTTACAGCGAACACACTGCGGAAGTTTCATCAAGATCAGATAATGTATGCAGAAGTTATAACACACTTCCTGTTTCCATTATTCTCCATAAATTTGTTTCCTCGCCACGACCAAACCGTTCGAGATATCAAAATTCCCCTGGCAATTTTTCATCCTAAATGTCTTGACTTCATGCACACCGAGTTTGGAGACGAACGGCAGAATTCCCTAGGAGAAGTGTTTCAAATTCCTGAGCATGCATTTCCAAACAACCCTAAATAGCCGACTTCCTGTTGGGCTGGCGTAAAACTTAGAGTACGAAAGTTGTTGGGCCCGATGAGATCTATATGTGTACCGAGTTCCAGATTATTACATGCAAGCGTGTTTGATATATGGACAAGTGTTCAAACCCCGTTCCAGGGGGCGCTGTCGAGCCCCCCTGCCACGCCCGGGTACCAGCTTCAGCCCGGCCCTGATGGCCGCGGGTTCTGACCTGTGTGCAAAGTTTCAAGAGTTTTCGAGCACGTTAAGGGCCCCAAAAGTGCCCAAAAGGTAGTAAAATAATAATAATAATAATAATAATAATAATAATCCTTAGGAAAACAATAGGGCCTTCGCCTTTTCAAGGCTTGGGCCCTAATAATCCTAAGGAAAACAATAGGGCCTTCGCCTTTTCAAGGCTTGGGCCCTAATAATAAATAATCCTTAGGAAAACAATAGGGCCTTCGCCTCAAGGCTTGGGCCCTAATTAAAAAAACTGGTGAAACCCGATCAGACTGGCTTTATCGCCCATAGACAGGGGACTGATAATGTTCGAAGTTAAAAACTAGTCAGTTAACGTAGTGTGATTCCGTAGAGCTACGTCACACGTAGGCTCACTATTGGCCGACGCTGGTCATGTGTGTGATGCGTGTGACGTACAACAACAGAAGCTTACGCTATTACACTAGTGAACTGACTCGAGGCCCACAGAGAAGGAAATGAATCAAATCAAATCAAATCAAATCAAAGTTTATTTATAGAGCACCTTAAAAAACACACTGTGTACCAAAGTGCTGTACAATTTCAAACGAATTAGATAAAACACAATGAAATATAAGAAAGAATACAATATAAAAATTAAGAAGTAGTACAATACTATAGATATAAATTCAAAATCTAGCGGTCAGCAAAGGCCTCATCAAACAAATATGTCTTAAGCTGAGATTTAAACATGGTTACAGAAGTAGAGGATCTGATGAACATTGGTAACCCATTCCACAACTTGGGAGCAGCGACTGAGAAAGCACGATCTCCTTTAGTTTTTAAGCGTGACCGAGGAATTTCAAGGAGTAGCTGATTTTGTGATCTCAGGGATCTCTGTGAGCAACTCAAATGTATAAGTTCAGAAACATATTTAGGTGCCAGTCCATGTAGAGCTTTAAAAGTATATAAAAGTACCTTGTACTTTATTCTAACATGAACTGGTAGCCAGTGTAACGAGGCCAAAATAGGGGATATATGATCCCTCTTTTTTGTGTTTGTCAGCAACCTTGCTGCTGCATTTTGTACCCGCTGAAGACGTGACAAAGAAGACTGACTTACACCCAGATACAGAACATTACAGTAATCAAGACGCGAAGAAATAAAAGCATGTATTACTTTCTCCAGGTCGCTGAATGATAGGATAGATTTAAGTTTAGCGATATTTCGCAATTGAAAGAAACTATTTTTCACCCCCGAATTGATCTGTCTATCAAATTTTAATTCTGTGTCAAAGATAAAACCCAGATTCTTAACCTGTGTCTTCAAATTGGATGACAGAGGTCCTAGTTTCCCAGCTATATTATTTGCACTGTTATTAGGGCCAAATATAATTATTTCTGTTTTATCCTTATTTAACTGGAGAAAGTTTTTATTCATCCAGGATTTTACCTCTTTTAGACATTCAAAAAGTATTTCCACAGATTTATCATCTCCAGGCTTTATGGGCAGATACATCTGGGTGTCATCAGCATAAAAATGATATGAAATGCCATATTTCTTAAAAATAGAACCAAGGGGAAGCATATACATTGAAAATAGTACTGGTCCTAGAATGGAACCTTGAGGGACCCCGCATGTGATCGAAGCTGTTGATGATGAAAAGTTTCCAATTTTAACAGAAAAAGTCCTATTTTGAAGATAGGAGGCAAACCAGCTTAGAGCAGCCTTTCTCAAAGTGGGTGCCGCGGCACACTGGGGTGCCCCATGACTGTGTCAGGGGTGCCGCCAAAAAATTACGTAGGCTAAAAAAAAATCTTAAAAAAAAAATCTGACATTTCATATATAAATATATTTACATAAATACATTCTTCTTCTTTTTAAACATATGAACGTATTAATAAAATTGTAAATTCATTTTAAATAAATATATACGAAAATATATACGAAAAAAAACGGTGTTGCCTACACCGTGTTATCCTCTTTTTAAAATTTGCACCCTGTTGAAAGGAAGTTTTAAACCTGCTTTTAGCCTCTTAACAACCTTAATGTGTCATTACAAGTGCATAGCCATGTGAGTGAACACGGTGAATCTGACTGCAGTAAATGTGAAAGATATGAATAAAAATGATGTTTATTCAGCCAGCTCACATACCCGTATTTTCTTCCTGTTTTCGGTCGAAGTCCACAGTAGGCGATTGTCGAGTGCGCGCGCGCGATCATTGGTAACTAAGCAACAGTGGAGACTCAGCTGTCAGCCGATGACGGTGCTGTGGTGTGCTGAGAATATCAAAATCAGCTCAAATGGATAGTTCATCCGAATCAGATGTTGAACACACGGAGGAGGTTTGATCGCGCGCGCGAACTCGACAATCAACTACTGTGGACTTCAGCCGAAAACAGGATAAAGAGATTATTCCTGCCTTCGTAAAAGCTCGGATCACAGTTAAGACTGAGCCCAGGCATCCACGATCCATTGGCAGATAGTGGCGTAAGTCGCCCCAAATTATTACCCCCCTCATTGAAGTCAGTACCTGATTGCCTAATCCTAACCCCACCCCTAATCCTAACCCCTCCCCCACAACTAATCCTAAACCTACCAATACTAGGGGGGCAATAATTTGGCGGGGGTCAGAATTCGGCACCACACCAGCGCTGTCTCCCCGTCTTGGTGAACGTGTGTTCACCATCCATGACCATGTATAAGGCGTTCCGGATTATAAGGCACACTGTCGTTTTTTGAGAAAATTAAAGGCTTTTAAGTGCGCCTTATAGTGCGGAAAATACGGTATATTAAATTAACCATAAAAATCCGTCTCACAAGACCGAAGCAAGACACACACACAACTTGACGCAAGTGACGCAGCGGCAACCCATAGCAACGCGTTATAGCAACAACACCTCAGACTGACAGAAACGTAAAAATAAACGTGAATTTCAATTTAGGCCACTTTAGTTTTGTACACATTGTCATGTTAATTATAAGCAAATTTTTTTTTATTGACCACAATATACCAAAAGGTGCTATAAAGTTGTTATTATTATTGTTATTTACAGTTCGTATTATGCTCTGTTCATTGCTGTTCTGTCTAAATAAACAGGACATTTGCATTTACATTTGGGTTATGCAGTGTTTTTAAATTATATTTTACACTGGGGTGCCTTGAGATTTTATGCACTTTTGAAAGGTGCCCTGACTGAAAAAAGTTTGAGAAAGGCTGGCTTAGAGCAGTTCCATGGATTCCCACACACTGTCTTAAACGTTCAACCAAAATTAAATGATCAACTGTATCAAATGCTGAGCTAAGATCTAGCAAAACCAAAGCAACATTTCTACTAGAGTCAATCTTTACTAAAAGGTCATTAACTACCCTAAGTAAAGTTGATTCTGTGCTATGACCTGATCTAAAACCAGATTGAAATTTATCAAAAACATTATTTTTTGTTAAAAATGATGTAAGCTGATTAAAAACTATTTTTTCTAATATCTTGGATAGGAATGGTAGCTTCGATATTGGCCGAAAATTATTTGGATCCGTAAGATCTAGGCCAGGCTTTTTAAGAAGAGGCTGGACAACTGCATGCTTAAGACTTGAAGGAACACACCCACTGGTCAGACTGCAATTTATAATAGAAAGAATACTTGGTCCAATCGTATCTATGAGCTTGACGAACAACTTGGGGGGAACGAGGAAAATTAAACGAGGAAGTAGGGTTTAAATGTGCAACAACATCTCTAATAGATGAGAGTGAAATTGGCTCAAATTGAGATAACTTTTGAGACATAGAGATTAATATAGAAGTAATATCAACTTGAGATGGTGTAATCGACAGTCTTATGTCCTTAATTTTTTTAATAAAAAACTTTAAGAACATTTCACAAGTATTTGGTGATGGATCAGGGCCAATACTACTTTCTGGTTTAATAATAGTATTTATAGTTTTAAATAGTATCTGTGGACTGTGAGCATTTTGTGCAATTTTCATTGAAAAATATTCTGCTCTTGACGTTTTCACCGCTTTTTCATATTTGCATAAACACTCTCTTAAAACCTCATAAGAAATCTGAAGCTTATCTTTTTGCCATTTCCGTTCTGCTCTCCTACACTCCCGTCTATGTAACCGAGTATTTTCATTCAGCCATGGCAGGGTTTTTGTTTTATATCTCCTTAATTTGTATGGGGCAACATGGTCAAGAATATCAGAACAAGCATCATTAAACAGATTTATCAATTTTTCTGGATCTACTGAAACAGATGGAGATTCAACAGTGCCAATTAATGGGTGAGTTACAAATGCTGATGAAAAATTACTGATGGTATTAGATGTAATCGCACGAGAGTAATAAGCAACAGCCTTTTTTTTCCGTGGGACCACATAGTAGGGTAATATTAAAAACAATAGGCTTATGGTCAGAAAAATAATGATCTAGGATCTGTATGTTACACACAGAAATACCCATACAAAGGACCAAATCTAGAGTGTGACCATGCTGATGAGTAGGGCCAGTTACACATTGTAAAAAATCAAATGAATCAATAACGTTTAAAAACTCTGTGACTAAAGGCTTCGATTGACAGCAAACATGAATGTTAAAATCACCAAGGATTACACTGTTGTCAAAAGAAGTTACAGTCACAGATAAAAAGTCTGAAAACTCCTGTATAAAATCTGCATTATATCTGGGAGGTCTATATACAAGAACACATAATACCGGACTAGGCAGAGCAATTAAACATGACTGCACCTCAAAACTCTGGTAACTCTCAGCAGGGATTAATCGACATTTCCACTCATTTTTAAAGATAGACGCTATTCCTCCACCCCTACCTATAGTTCTCGGGGTATTAAAAAAGTTGCAGTTCATAGGTAAAAGTTCGGAGAAGGGGCTTATATCCCCGTCTTTAAGCCACGTTTCGGTAATAAATAAAAAGTCTAATTTTCGTGATACAAAGAAATCATTCAGAATGGCAGTTTTGTTTGTAATAGATCTAGCATTAACCAATGCTATTGTCGCTATAATCTTAGAAGCATCGTGTTGAGTACTGGCCTTCACTGGTGTTATGTCCACATGCCGTATGTTATTAAACTGTACTCCTCTGCCGCATCTCCGCGATCTAGCCAAGACGATTCGTGACGTCGGCACACGCAAGGCAGGGCAGACATACTGTAGATAGGAGCTCCTTAACTCCAATCCGACATCCTCTGGATGGAATTTCTGGTTATTATTTCCAGGACCCAGACCACTTCTCACTCGGACGCGCAGACCGGCTCTTTTCCCACGCTTCCTGCTGCTATGGCGTTTCCTTCTATGACCCACAACCAAGCGCCACGTATTTGCCGGTATAACCGACGTGGATTGTGGAGCGGTATACCATTCTCCTCCAGAGTCCCGCATACTTTGTTCCATGACTGTTGTCCGAATGTTGAGCAAAGTATAACGATCGTATACTATGCAAGAACAGTCAATAAATGTAATAAAATACATACATAGTAATAAAAGATAAATAAGAGCCATTGAGCGGCCAGAGCGACGGCATGCCGACATGTAACCAGGCGCCATCTTGCTCCATCTTGCTTGAATAGTTGAAATAAAGTCGTTATTTTTGTTGTTTTTTGCGCACAAAAAGTATTCTCGTCACTTGATAAACTTAAGATTGAGCCACTGTAGTCACTTGGACTATTTTAACGATGTCTCTAATAACTTTTCGAGGCCGGCAAGTTCAATCCCTGAAGAAGCCTATGGACTAGTATGGAGGAGTGATCCAGCTCTCAGATTTCATCAAAAATATCTTAATTCGTGTTCCGAAGATGAACGAAGGTCTTACGGGGTTGGAACAACATGAGGGTGAGTAATTACTGACAGAATTTTCATTTTTGGGTGAACTAACCCTTTAATGATTGTTGGGACTTGGCCATCGCAGTTGGATAATCTTGTTTCATTCAGACACTTCAAGCAGGGGTTTATATATCTTGGAGTAATTCTTACCCCCAGGACTAAGCAGTTGTTCTCATCTAACTATGATAAATTGTTAAAGGAAATCAGAACTGATTTAAATAGATGGGATGTACTACCGTTTTCTCTTTTGGGTAGAATTGAATGTATAAGAATGAATATTCTTCCAAGATTATTATTTTTGTTTCAAAACCTCCCTGTTGTTATACCACAATCTACTTTCAAATTCCTAGATAAATTAACGTCAAAATTTATTTGGCAGAAGAAAAGAGCAAGAGTGCGCCTTAAAATTTGAATGTCCGCTAAGGAGAATGGGGGCTTAAATTTACCAAATTTCAAATGCTACTATTGGGCTGCCCAAATAAAAGCTATAGTGGCATGGATCATTCGTGATCCGGAGTCACAGTGGGTCTCTATGGAAGAGTATTCTGTGTCAGGAGTCTCTCTCTCTCAACTCCCATTTCTCAACCTGCAATCTCAGAAAAAAATAAAAATTACAAATGTATGGGTCAAACATACTTTAAAGATTTGGAATAAGGTCCAAAAGCAGTTGAAGGGAAAGACTGCTTTATCTCGAGCTATAACTATTAATGGAAATATTGAGTTCCTTCCATCTTTATCAGACAACAGCAGCTTTCGGGGATGGGCTAAGAGGGGTCTCCTCACAGTGGATCAATTGTTTGACAGAAATGTAATTAAAACCTTTGCCCAATTAAGAGCAAAATTCAAGTTACCCTCCAGTGATTTATATAAGTATTTTCAGATAAGGAGCTATGTAACAAAACATAATGATTGGGAACTGATCAGAAGAGAGCCTACAAATATAGAGAAGCATTTTATTAAGTTGATTGAAAATGGTGGTGTAATGAAAAAAACAAATGTCCTTGATGTACATTAAATTGTTGATTGACATGTCAGATAATACACAACACATAAAACAACAATGGGAAATGGAGCTGAATGTTTCCTTGGATGACGATGTTTGGGTTGACATTTGCTCTGGATGTCATAAAGGTGTGGGCAGTCAGGTTTGGAGAGAGTTTGATTGGAAGACAAAAATCAGATTTTTCAGGACCCCGTTAAAATCTTTCCTCACCAAGAGTACTATGAATGACAAATGTTGGAGAAACTGTTGATTGGTTGGTGATCAAGCTCACATCTTTTAGCTAGACAGACTTTCTTCTCAAATATTATAAACAGCAACTTAAACAACACACGCACTCTTTTTGCTACTGTAGAGAGACTGACAAACCCCACAAGCCAGATTCCCAGTGAATTGCTCTCAGACAGCGAGTGCAGTGAGTTTGCTTCTTTTTTCTCTGAGAAAATTAATAATATCAAGGAGGTGATCAGTGCATCATTGAGCCGCACTGGGGTCAGACAGATCAGACCACTACCTGAGAAAGTAGTTACTATGTCTGATTTCAAAGAAATTGATGGCAAAATTTTGGAAGAAACCGTACAGCACCTTAAAACATCAACCTGCGCCCTTGACACACTTCCCACATCTTTCTTCAAAAGTGTGTTAAACAGCTTAGAAGCAGATCTCCTAGAAGTGGTAAATGCCTCACTTCTTTCTGGTAGTTTTCCAAACTCCCTGAAAACTGCAGTTGTCAAGCCCCTCCTGAAAAAGAGCAATCTGGATAAGACTATATTAAGCAACTATAGACCGATCTCAAATCTTCCTTTCATAGGCAAGATCATTGAAAAAGTTGTCTTCAATCAGGTGAACAAATTCTTAATCTCGAATGGATACTTTGACAATTTTCAATCTGGTTTCCGATCGCATCACAGCACAGAGACAGCTCTCATAAAGATAATAAATGATATTCGCTTAAATACTGATACAGGGAAATTAACAGTACTGGTACTCCTCGACCTCAGTGCTGCATTTAACACTGTCGATCATGACATACTTCTTGACAGGCTGGAAAACTGGGTGGGGCTTTCTGGGACAGTCCTAAAATGGTTCAGGTCATACTTAGAAGGGAGAGGTTATTATGTGAGTATAGGAGACCATAAGTCTGAGTGGACATCCATGACATGCGGAGTCCCCCAAGGCTTAATTCTTGCACCACTCCTATTCAACCTGTATATGCTCCCAGTGAGCCAAATAATGAGAAAGAACCAAATCTCTTACCACAGCTATGCAGATGACACACAGATCTACTTAGCCCTATCGCCTGATGATTACAGCCGCATTGACTTCCTGTGCCAATGCATTGATGAAGTAAACAGTTGGATTGTGCCAAAACTTTCTTCAGTTAAACAAAGACAAAACTGATGTCATTGCGTTTGGAAACAAAGATGAAGTTCTCAAGGTGAACGCATACCTTGACGCTAGGGGTCTAACAACTAAAAATCAAGTCAGGAATCTTGGTGTGTCTCTAGAGTCAGACCTTAGTTTCAGTAGTCATGTCAAAGCAATAACTAAATCAGCATACTATCATTTGAAAAATATTGCAAGAATTAGATGCTTTGTTTCAAGTCAAGACTTAGAGAAACTTGTGCATGCTTTCATCACCAGCAAGGTGGATTACTGTAATGGACTCCTCACTGGCCTTCCTAAAAAGACCATAAGACAGTTGCAGCTCATGCAGAACGCTGCTGCCAGGATTCTGAGCAGGACCAGAAAATATGAACATATCACACCAGTCCTCAGGTCTTTACACTGGCTCCCAGTTACATTTAGGATTGATTTTAAAGTATTATTACTGGTATATAAATCATTTAATGGCCTAGGACCCAAATACATTGCAGATATGCTCACTGAATATAAACCTAACAGATCACTCAGATCATTAGGATCACATCAGCTAGAAATACCAAGGGTTCACTCTAAGCATGGTGAGTCCGCTTTTAGCTATTATGCCAGCCGCAGCTGGAACCAGCTTCCAGAGGAGATCAGATGTGCTCCTACAGTAATTAAAAATATCCCTTACTCCAAAATCACTCATAGTTAATGATATGATTTCAGATTATAATCTAGATGTGCTGTGTTTGACAGAAACCTGGTTAAAACCAAATGATTATATTACTTTAAATGAGTCCACCCCACAAGATTACAGTTATAAACATGAACCTCCTCTGAAAGGCAAAGGGGGAGGTGTTGCTGTAATTTATAGTAATATTTTCAAAACCACTAAGAAATCTAGTTTTAAAAATACTTCTTTTGAAGTGTTGGTTCTTAATGTAAAATTATATAGTGTAAACGATAAATCACATTTGAGAATTCTGCTGGCTACTGTATACAGGCCACCAGGGCACCATAAAGATTTTATCAAAGAATTTGCGGACTTTCTATCAGAATTAGTATTGGCTGCAGATAAAATACTAATTGTTGGTGATTTTAATATACATGTAGATAATGAAAAAGATGCATTGGGATTGGCATTTAAAGATATTGTAAACTCAATTGGAGTTAGACAACACGTGTCGGGACCTACTCATTGTCGTAATCATACTCTAGATCTAATACTATCACATGGAATATATATTGATGCCGTTGAAATTCTGCAGCAGAGTGATGACATCTCAGATCATTATCTAGTCTCATGTAAATTACATTTAGCCAAGGCTGCAAAGCCGACTCCGTGTTATAAATACGTTAGCCCTATAACTTCTTCCACTAAAGATTGCTTTATCAATAATCTTCCTAATCAGTTTCATCATCTCAGCATCCCAGATAGCTTAGAAGAACTCGATATTGCAACAGAAACTTTTAACTCTCTCTTTTCCAGCACTTTAGACGCAGTTACTCCGTTGCGCTTAAAGAAGATTAAAGAAAATAGTCCAACTCCGTGGTACAACGAGCACACCCAGGCCCTTAAGAGAGCAGCCAGAAAAATGGAGCGCAACTGGAAGAAAACTAAACTAGAGATTTTTCGGATTTCATGGAAAGAGAGCTCGATTGCTTACAGAGAGGCTTTAAAAGCTGCTAGATCTGCTTATTTTTCAACCCTATTAGAAGAAAATAAACATAATCCTAGGTATTTATTTGAAACAGTAGCTAAACTAACGAAAAAGAAAGCTTCAACCCCAGAAGTGTCCAAGCAACACAGCAGTAATGACTTTATAAACTTCTTCACTTATAAAATCGATAATATCAGGGACAAAATTATAACTATGCAACCGTCTACCACAGTATCGCATCAGACAGTGCATTGTAGTCTCTATGAGGAAACATTTTATACATTTGTTGCCATAGGAGAGGAAGAATTTTCTAAACTCGTTAAATCATCTAAATCGACAACATGTATGTTAGACCCTATACCGACTAAGCTACTGAAAGAGATGCTTCCAGATGTCATATATCCTCTTCTTACTATCATTAATTCGTCTTTGTCTCTAGGATACGTACCAAAAACCTTTAAGCTGGCTATGATAAAACCGCTTGTTAAAAACCGCAACTTGATCATACAAAATTAGTCAATTACAGGCCGATCTTGAATCTGCCTTTTCTGTCAAAGATATTAGAAAAAGCAGTACCCTCACAACTGTGTTCCTTTCTAGAAAGAAGTGATATCTGCGAGGATTTTCAGTCAGGATTCAGACCGTACCATAGTGCCGAGACAGCTCTCATTAGAGTCACAAATGATTTGCTCTTATCATCCGATCGTGGTTGTATCTCTCTATTAGTGTTACTTGATCTTAGTGCTGCATTTGATACTATTGACCACAACATTCTTTTAAATAGACTCGAAAATTATGTTGGCATTAGTGGAGTTGCACTAGCATGGTTTAAATCACACTTATCTGACCGTTATCAGTTTGTAGCAGTAAATGAAGATATGTCTTATCGATCACAAGTTCAGTATGGCGTACCACAAGGCTCAGTACAAGGACCGCTGCTGTTCACTCTGTACATGCTACCATTAGGAGATATCATTAGGGAACATGGAATTAGTTTTCACTGTTATGCCGATGATACTAAGCTGTATATTTCTTCAAAACCCAACGAAACTTACCAATTCACAAAATTAACGGAATGCATAGCTGATATAAAAAATTGGATGACCAGTAATTTCCTACTACTAAATTCTGAAAAAACAGAGATTCTAATTATTGGACAAAAAACTTCCACACGTAATAACCTAGAATACTGTCTAACACTTGATGGCTGCTCTGTTAAGTCTTCATCGTCAGTTAGGAACCTGGGTGTGCTCTTTGATACCAATCTTTCATTTGAAAGCCACTTGTCTAGTATCTGTAAAACTGCATTTTTCCATCTTAAAAACATATCTAAATTACGCCATATGCTCTCATTAACAAATGCAGAACAATTAGTTCATGCATTCATGACATCAAGCCTAGATTATTGTAATACTCTACTGGGTGGTTGCCCTGCACGCTTAATAAACAAACTACAGCTAGTTCAAAACGCAGCAGCTCGAGTTCTTACCAGAACCAGGAAATATGACCATATTAGCCCGGTTCTGTCAACACTGCATTGGCTGCCTATTAAACATCGTATAAATTTTAAAATATTGTTGATTATTACAAAGCACTAAATGGTTTAGCTCCGCAGTACTTGAGTGAGCTTTTAAAACATTATAGTCCTTCACGTCTATTGCGATCTCAAAATTCCGGCCAGTTGATAATACCTAGAATATCTAAATCGACTGCTGGCGGTAGATCCTTTTCCTATTTAGCACCAAAACTTTGGAACAGTCTTCCTACCATTGTCCGGGAAGCAGACACACTCTGTCAGTTCAAAGCTAGACTAAAAACACATCTCTTTGACCTAGCATACACATAATACATTATAGACTTCGATAATTCAATGTTAGGCTGCATAGATTAGGTCAGCCGGAACTGGGAACACTTCCCTTAAATCCAGATGTACTCGTTACATCATAAGAAGAATGGCATCTACGCTAACTTTAGTGTCTTTGTTTATCCCAAGGTTTTTCCCGCAGCCTGCCGGATCCAGGCCGTATCCAGATCTGACGAAGGAGATTCGCCTGGACCCGATGACAATGCAGTGCTGAAGTGTCAACTATCCTCTCCCTATGGAGGATCCCTTTCCCACTCTACAGATAAAGCGTTGTTGAAAATCCGGTTCGCGTACCCCGAAGTGATAAAATAAAACAAAAATTCTTTATCTAATGTATAGGCAAGACAAGTAGTTTGTTTAGGCATGGTTTGTAGGGTAATTACAAACCTGCGCACACATATTCAAACGAATATAACTATAGAATCAATTTTGAATGCGCATGTGAACGCCATCCGGTCACAGGTTCACGTTTAAAGTCTGTTTAGAGAGAACGCCGTCGTCTTAGTGGCCCCTAATTTAATAACAAATGATAATTTTGCTGGAAGTGAATCAATCAAAACCAACTTTAGCTGGAAATAACATTATTCAAAAATCGCTATAAAGCCAAAACAATCTCTGTTACCGTAAATTGTATGTTTATCTCTGTAAAGCTGCTTTGAAACAATCTCCATTGTTAAAAGCGCTATATAAATGAAGATGACTTGACTTGATCCACACCATAAAGTCTCAGACGGTGTGTGTATGTGTGTGAGAGTGAGTGAGTGAGTGAGTGAGTTTGTGTGTGTGTGTGTGTGTGTGTATCTTATGAAGCTCTCAAAGACGGCCTGATAGAAGATCATCAGAAAACCTCTGATCCACACCATAAAGTCTCAGATTTATATTTAGTCCACCTGTGAATGCAGACACGATGGCTGATAGCATTTACATTACACTGAGATCCGATCACAATGTGTCCTCGACTCCCTCCGAACCTGGACACGCTGATCAGATAACATTCCCATCAGAAGTGTGTTTACACTTGTCTTTTCAGTGTGTGTGTACAACATCTGGATACAGGTCGCATGTTAAAGCCAAGTGTAAACACAGCCACAGTCTCTACAGCCTCCTCCAAATCCAAACTCTGAAAGAGGTTCCAGTCAGTACAGGAGAAGCATCTTTTTAAGGTTTCAATACCATCATTGTTCCACACATATACAGTTTTAGTTTGTGGTTTACTGCTTTTAACCAGGGACTTATATGGAGGAATAAAATTAGAATTATGATCAGAGGAGCCTAGTGGCGATTTAACCTGAGCTGTATAGGCATTCTTAACATTCCCATAACATTTGTCCAAGATGTTTTTGCCTCTAGTATTACAGTCCACATATTGATGTAATCCAGGCAACACAGCTTCAAGTGTACAATGATTAAAATCCCCTAAAATAAAATCAGGGGTACTGTCACAGTCACCAGCTAATCTCCACCTCCTCACTACATTTCCCATCATCCTCTCCGGCTCACACCTGCACTCACTCCACCATTACCCGCACCTGCCAGCGATTATCATTATCACCATGTTCACCTGGGGCCTGTTCTTCGTACGTTGCTTAAAACATCCGAGATCAAATGAGACATCCAAGATGATATCATCGTGCTAATCATGATCCGGCTATTAGGTTCTTCGAACACACCTGTTGTTTATGATTAGTATCGCTGTATTGAGTTATCTGAGATAATTGCGCGTTCATGCGCTGTGTTAAAAGGGGATATGTATCGATAGTAGAAACATTGATCAGCAACGCTGCTATTGGCTGCTCACCGTGTCCAAAGAGCGCACTCAGTTTTACTCTGCAGCAGAGCAAGAGTTATTGCTAGAAGGTTATGCTGAATTTGAAAACTTAATTACAAGTTTTCACCTAAAATGTGCAAAGCCAGGAGAGAGGGCTGGCAAAAAGTAGCAAATTAAGTTTGTAGTGACCATTTAGATGTTTTTATCACTTATTACAGTATATATTTTTTTATTTTAATAATTTCTAAATAATTAATAACTTTGTTCATTGTAATGTCAGTCACCACCCACTACTAGAACATGGGAACAAGTAAAAGTGAAGTACTAGAATATTATACATAATGGTAATTTGTACTATAGGCTACTATAGTCTCTTTTAAATAGGCACTGTTAATAAATGTTTGCTTGTTTATAAAAGCAACCAAGAAAAAGGCTGAGAAAAAAGAAAAGAAAAACAAACAGGTGGTGGTCGTGCAGCCCCACATTATACCCCGGCAGAAGAGCTGGCCCTTGGGTTGAATGTGAACCGACCCGTCCTGGGTTCAGCTCTTCCTCAGACACACAGCAGGGACCAGTAGCAGCAACTCCTTCATTACTGGTAAATTAACTTTAAATGATCTTACACTGTAAAATATTTTTTTGCTGCACTATAGGCCTATAATCCCAATGGCTGGTCCATTCATATCACCTGTTAAACCTTGAGTAGGCCTAGTGATGAATTGCTTACTTGTGAAAGTGTGCATGTGTGAAACTACATGTAGCCTAGTTAATGTAAAAAAAGATGTTGCCATGAGTTATTGATCAGATTTCCCCCCAGTGTACTTCATTATAATGAAATTGTGTTTTCCTCTTTTGTGCAGTTTTAAACACCAACACATTTATCTGTTCCCAAGCAAGTGGCTGAACCATGTGCAGTAAGTGGACTTTTCCAAACTTTACATCAAAAGGGAAGAAAGTACAACACTTTGTAATGCCCATTTCCCCACCAATGCACAGGACAGTGAAGAAACTCTCTCAGATGACTGTCTTTTGGAGAAAGTATCTTTAAATAACTTTACTTAATTTACACTTGAGTACCTATTATTTCTGAATGCAATATGTGTTGCAGGAGTCCACATCTACAGAAAGGCCTACAGAAGAGTCTGCACAAAGCAGTTATACAGAGGTGGGCAGTGTATACTTTTCCTTTTATTTTTTGTTGCATAAGGCTTGTGTTGACAGGTTTAACCCAAGCCCCCCTGCCCCTAGAAAATAGAGTATTTTGGGGGGGGAAAACTTGACAACTTAAAGAAAAAAACTGGCACTATATAGTTAGAGATAGAGCTGCTTCAAAGGAACTTCAGAGTAAGTGCTAATATATTATTTCACACAGAGTACTATTGCTGACCTTGCATAGTATATCTTATTGCAGGCTAAATATGACTTGATCACTGGCTTTTCTTTGCAAAGAACAATTTAAATAAAAAATCAAAGAACTAAGCATATTTGTCTTGTCTTTTGTTAAACATTTAATGAATGTTTTATATTTTTGCTGATGGTGGAAATGTTGTGTAATATGGCACATGTAATGTCACAGGCCCTGTCAGGCTTTTCAGACTCTGAAATCTTCCCTTTAGTTGGCCAAAGTTCATTTCATTGTGTGACCTTGTCCTGGCTAGAGCTGCATTGTAACTGTGTATGTAATACAGTGAGCTTGATATTTATATTTTTCCTTACCATGTTCAAGTAATGTGCATAAATGTGAATCTCTGTGCTTCCACATTTGTGATATGGAACAGTCACACACCATCTAGAGATTTTAGACTGTCAACTGCCTTTTTTAAAATTTGATATAATATTACTAATCTGGAATATTAAGAATTGTAATAGTAACTTGGCTGCACATTTACATTGTGATCCCCCTTTCTGTTCACAAAATCCCCTTCATAGAGGCCTTGATGGGAACATGTGTGCAGTCTATTGACCAATCACATTAGTGAAGCCTGAGGGACATATCTGTGTCATATTAATCGGCATGTTCATGATTGCATGATCTTCATTAAAAATTATAATATACCTGCGTTGGCAAAAAAAAAAAAAAAAAAACCTGCTATAGCCTACAACCTTGAGTCTAAACTGGCTTGGAAATGCCACAAATAAACAGCCTAAAAACTGCTTGAGCGCCAGGTTAAACTTATCAAGTTCTCCGCATCTCCAATAGTTTAAAGGAAAGAGCCACTCGCAAATAATATCAGGACAATGCACACAGTTTGTGCTGTTATTAAAGGCCGACTCCGATGAGTCGAACATTTAATGTGCGTTTCCAAAAAATGATTGATGTAAACGACATCCTCACGAGTCATGAGAAAAATTATATCTCTCAAAAAGTACACTATCGCGCTGCGTTAAAAGACTTCTCGTATCACCTCCGCTTATAAAGCCGCGATCTAATCCTGTTTACATGAAATAAGCCTGCTCACGAGCAGGTTCAAGCTAGCGCACCTGTTGCTATGACAGCAAGTCTAGGATGAGCTTCGAAGAACCAAACAATCCAAGATCATGCCAAATCGCCAACAATCAAATCCAGCTAACTGAGTTAGCGATGTACGAAGAACGGGCCCCTGTTATCACCTTGTCTTCATTGTTCATCTGTGTATTTCAGTTCCTCTCTGTTCAGTCTTCACGCTTGGTTATTGCTTGTGTTTGATGTACACTGTTTCGTATGTTGTTCGGAATAAATCCTTTTATTATTTGTATCTTCGTAGTCTTCATCGTCCTTTGAGAACCGAGTGTTACAGGTACATCTTAAATGTCTGTAAACACAGTCTGCTGTAAGTTTAGCTGTATTTGCAGCATTCCCACTGGGTGGAATATAAACAGTAAATATTAAAATGTTCCCAAATTCACATGGAATATAAAAAGGCCTAAGGCTTAAACATACCAGTTCAATGTCGGAGTTACAGACCAGCTCTCTCATGGAGAATTACGAGCTCCACTTTTGGTGAACATAAACACAAATACCCCCCTCCCCCCTAATTCCATATCCAATAGCGTATACTAAAGTTGCTGCAGTTAAAAAGCTTGTAGTTGGATCTCAGGAGCGGGCCGGCTGTCCGCGAGGGGGTCTTTCTGCCCTTCTCCGTAGTCTCTGCCTCACACCGCTACGTTTTCCCCTCTACCTACTGACCAGTAGGTCTCCTTCACCTACTGGTAGTGACGGAATGTAGTGACGAAAAATAACAATACAGGTCTCTTTCGAGGCCCTGTAACTGTATCCTAAACCCATGAATGAGGACTCATTGGAGGGCAAGTCTGGTGCCAGCAGCCGCAGTTATTCCAGCTCCAATAGCGTATACTAAAGTTGTTTACAGTTAAACCGTTAAAAAAGTTCAAAGTTGAGCCACCGCCTGTCCCCGCCCCCCGGGGCCCGAAGCGTTTACTTTGAAAAAATTTGAGTGTTCAAAGCAGGCCGCCTGTCGCCGCTGAATACCGCAGCTAGGAATAATGGAACATGACTCTATTTTGTGGATTTTTGGAACCTGGGGCCATGATTGAGAGGGATGGCCGGGGCACTTGTATTGCGCTCAGACGCTCAGATACCGTCGTAGTTCCGACAGTAAACGATGCCGACCCGCGATCCGGGCGGCATTATTCCCATGACCCGCGGGCAGTGTGCGGGAAACCACAAGTCTTTGGGTTCCGGGGGAGTATGGTTGCAAAGCTGAAACTTAAAGGAATTGACGGAAGGTCACCACCAGGAGTGGAGCCTGCGGCTTAATTTGACTAAACACGGGAAAGCTCACGCGGCCCGGACACGGAAAGGATTGACAGATTGATAGCTCTTTCTCGATTCTGTGGGTGGTAGTGCATGGCCGTTCTTAGTGGAGCAATTTGTCTGGTTCATTCCGATAACGAACGCGACTATGGCATGCTAACTAGTTGCGCGGCCCCGAGCGGTCGGTGTCCAACTTCTTAGAGGGACAAGTGGCGTTCAGCCACGCGAGATGGAGCAATAATAGGTCTGTTATGCCCTTAGATGTCCGGGGCTGCATGCGCGCCATAATGGGCAGATCAGCGTGTGCCTACCCTGCGCCGAGAGGGAGAAAATGAGAGAATGAGGGCGGGTAACCCGCTGAACCCCGCTCGCGATCAGGACTGAGGATTGAAACTGTTTTACATCAACGAGGAATTCCCAGTAAGCGTGGGTCATAAGCTCGCGTTGATTTAGTCCCTGCCCTTTGTACACACCATCCGTCGCTACTACTGATTGGGTGGTTTAATGAGGTCCTTGAATTGGCCCTGCTGGAGATCCTCGCAGGGTTCTGGCGGAGCATCGAGAAGACGATCAAACTTGACCATCTAGAGTGAGTAAAAGAGCTGGCAGAATCACCCTGACCCCTCACACCCAGGTAACTCCCTCTTTGAACTGTTGCCGTCTGTTCTGCGCTACTGAGCACTGATCAACAGAACAGCCAGACACAGGAACAGTTTCTTCCCTCAGGCAATACACCTCATGAACAGTTAATGCACACACTTAGCAATACATGTGCAATACACAACACACCACACTTCTTATTTACATATCCTTGCATTTGTACATACATACCTGTACAAACCATTTGTTGTCTATTTTTTGTACATTGTGTATTTCTTTTTTTTTAAAATATATATTTTGTATATTGTGTATTTTACTAATTCTTTTTTATTATTTTTATTATTGGTGTCCTGTCACTGTTATTATGTTTGTACTGTGGAAGCTTCTGTCACCAAAACAAATTCCTTGTATGTGCAAACATACCTGGCAATAAAGCTCTTTCTGATTCTAATTTTGACGTCATCAAGTCCGAAGAAAGACACATGCAAGTGACGCAACCCATAGCAACGCGTTAAGGCAACGACACCTCAGACTGACAGATACCTAAAAAAGGCTACTTTAGTTTTGTACACATTGTCATGTTAATTATAATCAAATTAATTTTGTTTGCTACGAGCCATGACCACAGAAATCACCACGATAGTTTCACGATGCTCATCTTTCGTCTGGAACTGCCCAAAATCATACAATGTGTAGCGGCATTAGCTACAATAAATCTTTGAGAGACTTAGATCGTATACATGCACAAACAGCTACATAACACACTAAAGAAAAAGAAAACATGAAAATGCATCATATGAGACCTTTAATACATTAATACAAATGTAATACAACTATTATTACACACATGAACATGTACATCCCCTCAGGTCGGAGATTTAGAGTCCCTTGTTTTAAGTCCAATAGGACAAAGAACTCTTTTATACCAAGTGCAATTAGGTTGCTAAATTTGCACAATTCTTTAACCTAGATGAGTAGTAGTGTATACGTTTTTAATTAGTAGTTTGTGTTGTTTAATTGTATGTGTATATGTGGTGTTTACCTGTTGTGTTACCTGTATGTTTACCTGGCTGCAAGACAAGTTTCCCTTAGGGGACAATAAACTGAAACTGAACTGAACTGAACTGAACATTGTTTGTTTTCCAAAAATGAGCTTGAACTGTTTTATCATCTCATAATTATGAAAAATGAATTTTTCATTAGTCTTTGTCTCCCTCTGCTAGTACAACACGAATGCATTCAGGCTCTATATTTACTCTAAAATTCCCAAATTTTTGAGTTTATACTGTGCGTTTATTAGGGATGTTTTCGACTAAGGATTTTCATAGTCGAATCTGATTCATTAGATTTTGCCGTAGTCGACTGATAGTCGAACCTTTTTTTTTAAATATATATAGCAGCTAGACGTTCGGTTGAATAACAGTTCGTCTGTTATAGGACAACTCGCTCTATGTTTATTTAAAATGAACAGCAAGACAACTAGAAGTGAATGTGCTTTCCATTAAATGAATCCTTAACAAAAAAAAAAAAACGTTGCAATGAACGTGCTTTGTTTTAAATAAATCACAAACACTAAACAAAACCTTAACAAAAAAACGTTGTAATGAACTTTGCAATTTAGACGCGCAAACTGCGTGCCGGTGCGGTGAGACGTAGCCTACATGCTCGGGCAGATTAGACTTGAAGTCGTTCATCTTCGGATGCGGCGTCGTGTGCGCTGTTACAAAAAAAGCTGTGCACACAGCCAAGCGAAATGGGGTCTTGCCGGTCTTGCGCACCCAACGCGTTATTTTTTGCCGTGCGCACCTTCGCGCTCGTGCGGACGCGTCGAGTATAAACAAGGCTTTACTCCGTGTCAGCGCGCGCTCTGATCGGTAAAGGTGCACAGACCTCTCCCGAATCATCTCCAGCACTCAGCCTCCGAAGCACCACTAACTCCGCCTCCGTTTCCCTCGTAAGATGATATTAGTATTTAACCTGTTAAGCTTCACCAGTGCGTGGGCGCTCTGAAGCGTTTTTTTTTTAAATAATTCAAAGTTACTATCATATTTAATGTTATTAACTTGACAAACTATACATAATTAAAAAGATATAAGACTCAAGTTTCAGTTTTTGACCACTATTGTATTCTGAGAAACTTATAGTGACAGTTATGTCTTAATTTGTGTCAGGAGTTATGAAATTAAAAAACGAGTCGTTACCTTTAATGTGAATTATGAGCGTCAGCTGCTCTCATTCAGAAAAAAACTCCCGTGCGATCGTCATGACAGCGCTTGACAAAACAACGTCCCTCAGGGCTTTTAGCTCAAACATGTGCAGATTTGGAGAAATATTGATAGATTCTCATAGGTTTACATCAGATTTCTATAGACAGGAATAATATTTATTGAATTTATACCCAAATGGGTCGATGTAATCATTATGAGCGCTGTATACTCTGATGTACTGTGTTTTCAATTCATACTGACAGTCTGAGGGCGCTGTGTGTTCAGTAAAGTCCATATATGGATCACATGAAGAAGAGCCATAATCATGTGATATTCAGGAAGTCCTGGCACAACAAAGCTATCAGAGATCGCTGTAAAGTGCAGATAAAGATTTTTTGAAGACAATAAACATGATTGCAATGATATTTGATTTACCTGTGTTCTTCGAGCCATGTCAGGTATTTTCATAATAATAGATTATATGTATAATGTAATGCTAATCGATATAGACTTTCACAATTTGCAGAATACAATAAAATAATATATTTTCTATCAGATTTTTTTATCTGAAGCCAAATCAGATCACAGAAAGTTATTTAAAACACTCGACTTGCACTATAAAGTAAGTTTAGAGTAAAAACATGATTTTAATCTCATAAATTGTCGTGTATTGATGGTGTGCTAAGCTAACATGCTAGCTAGCTCTGTGCACCTGCTAGGCTGCTAACGTTACCTAACTTCGCTGTCATTTTTATGATTTTTTCTAAATAAGAATGCTTACTGAAATGTTTCTTTTTTCAAAAAGGGCATTTGATACAGTTTCACTGTGAAGTGAGAACTTTTATAAAAGAAATGAGGGATTGAAACAGTGTGAATTGCTAGTCGTTAGTGATTATAATGCAGACAAAAGAAAAGCATATTTAGAGCAATAACCAAGCCGGAGAGGTGTGAATATGTGCAGGGGAGACTGACACTGAATGGGGCTCGTTTTTGCATCACAAAACAATAGAGGCAATAGTCTGAATAGATGCTTATAAGATGACAATAAACACCAGTTTGCATTTTAGAGTAATCAAAATAAAGTCATATGACATGATCTTGAAAAACATTGAACTAAATACAGAGTTTTAGACTTATCATCTTCAGATTTTAAATATAACATGGTTAGACATTTGGCTTTAGCTGCAGTGCATTTCTAGATTGCTACAATGCCAACTTCAATTTTATTTTCATGAAGATGTTTCATAAAAATAAATGTATAATAACTTTACAAAACTTTGAAGCTATTTATAACTATATTTTTTTCATTATGACAATAATTAATTCTACATTTACAATAAACTTCCAGGTGTCAGCTTTCAAATGAGATCTTACTTGTGCTTTTAGTACAAAGGGTTCATGAACTGTATCTGTTTCAGTTTGGGTATGCTATATCTGGGGATTTTTCAAAAATGGGGTTGCAGCTTAACAGGTTAAACATTCTCTATGATAAAAAATGTTTGTAAAAAATATTTTAATAGCATGGTTTTGGCGGTTATAGAGTTCTAATGACGGTGTTCAACTATAACCGTCGGTCTCACGGTTATATAATAACCATCACACCCCTATTGGTTACATAACACTTCCCTAATATTCGACTATGAGGTTCATAGTCGAATCAGACCTCCCCGAATCGAATCGTCGAGTCCTCGACTATTAGAAGTCAGCCCTAGCGTTTATACAAAAAAATAGTTAATCTATGAATGAGAAACTGTAATTTGCTGTGAAATAAAAGGTGTTTCACTGCCGCCTCATCAGGTCTGTCAGAGGATTGTTGAAATCTAAATGAAGTCTTAATTTATAACAGTGAAGTCACTGTATCTTCAGTCTCTGTTGATTCTGTTGACTGTGAGTCTCTGTAGGGGATCTTTATTCACCATCAGAGGATCAGCAGAAGATCAGACTGTCATCTATACCTACAATAAAACACACAGTCACATATGCAGTATGAGTGAGATATTACATCAGTCACATCTTTTCATAAGAAAACTAACTAGATAATCTATATCAATTCATTCTCAAACATGATAGCTTCATAATATAGCTTCTATCACTTTCACACAACGGACAGCTGATCCAGAACCAGCAGAAATTATCATTACACTCACTACAAATTTAATATCAGTTAATAACAAACAACCCAAATCTCTGATTATCACACACAAAGACAGTTAAAGGGGAAAAGCTGAAAAAAACATAAATATTATTTTCACAATCAGTCATAACACTATGAGCAGAATTAAACTCTTATTAAACATAGTTTACATTTCAGAGACCTACAGAAACTGAAGCTGAATTTAAGAATCTCAGACAAAATATTCACAATCACACACACACACTATTCTTACTCTAGTGTCTCCAGTTTATAATGTGGATCATCCTCCAGATCCTTCAGCAGCTTCACTCCTGAGTCTCCTAGTTTATTCCCAGACAGAATCAGTTCTCTCAGGTGTGAGAGGTTTGATCCCAGAGCTGAAGCCAGAGCAACACAACCTTCATCTGTGACGCCACAATCCCTTAACCTGTAGAGAACAATGACACACATTAAGCCTATATCCAGAGATAAACTTGACACTTAAACATTAAATAACATAATGCTGTCAATATGAAATGTATAAATTACATCAATTTATGGGATTGAATATAGGCCTACAGTTTGTACAGACTGTTTGTACTTACAGTCTGTAAGTACCCATAAAACATGGAAACCCAACATGTGTGTGTTTGCGCTTGATGTGTTTGTAAAAATTTCAAGGAACATTTGTGTGTGTGTGTGTGTGTGTGTGTGTGTGTGTGTGTGTGTGTGTGTGTGTGTGTGTGTGTACGTGTGTTAGGGCTGGGAGAAGCATATGAGCGCTACTCATATGCTGAGAGAGAGATAAGATAGTAGAGCTGCACAATTCATTTTTAAAATACTGTGATCTCCATTCAAACAATCTTCTACAAACACAATCTTTATCCAATTCCTCTGTCTATTAAACCTTTGACAAAATCATATCGCAACATTCAAATCTGTGTTGCTGCTCAAAAATAACACAAAATAAATAAAGTAAAGATGAATTTGACTGATAGCATTATTATTATTTTAATTTTTTACGTTTTCTATAGTTATGGTGATATATTGGTATTGTGTGTTATTTTGGCCATGATAATCATGTAGTGATAAATCTGATATGGTGACAGTCCTGGTTCAGGTGAAACACACACCACTTCCCTCTTTTCAGCTGCACACACACATTTTGAGGAAATGCTCACGCTTTTGCAAGGGTCTGTTTGCACAAGCATTACAAGGCAAGTTGATTTACACCAAACATTTGTGCTTTAAAAACCCTCTTCACTGTAACCTGCATCTGTTGTCTGGTTTGTAGTTCGTCTGGTTTATTTAACTGTTAGTTTTACTCTCTTTTGTGGGATAATAATATAGTAAGATGTAAATGTTCCTCTTCAGGGAGACTCCTCACCGCTGCCTTCTACCGCCAGCAGGATCTGACGGTTCAAGCAGGAATCTGTCGCTGAACCACCGGATGGGGCTTACGCCAAACATATATTCTATACACTATCTACATTTTAATCCTTTTTCACGCCGAGTCTTTATGGTAGAGATGATCTTACCACAGTATCTCCAGTTTACAGTGAGGATTCGCCAGTAGATCAGAAAGCTGCTTGATTCCTGAGTCTCCTAGTGTATTATTTGACAGATCCAGATATCTCAGGTGTGAGGTGTTTGATCTCAGAGCTGAAGCCAGAGCAACACAACCTTCATCTGTGACACCACAATCACACAACCTGTAGAGAACATTGACACACATTAAGCCTATATCCAGAGATAAACATAACTCTTAAAAAATTAATAAAATAATGATGTCAATATGAAATACATGAAATACTTATTTCACATTGTTAAAATACATCAGTTAGGATTAGGGGATTGAATATACAGTTTGTACAGTATAAAAATTATTATTTATATGGAAAGTCCCTATAAAACATAAAAACCCAACGTGTGTGTGTGTGTGTGTGCTCAATGTATTTGTAAACATTTTAAGGAACGTGTGTGTGTGTTTTTTTGTTTATGGTTTTAAAATAGATTTTTCTTATTCCAGAATCGAAATTGATTCAAATTAAATTGCTTTATTTTTGTCCTTGCTTATAGACGAGGTTGACAGAAGTTAGCCACTCTTGTTCCAACAGAGGATGAAATGTGAAATCTATGAGTGTCGTAATAAGACTTTCAGGTGGATGCGTGGAAGCGACATGAGACTAAATCCGTGTTGCCAACTTAGCGCCTTTGTCGCTATTTTTAATGACTTTTCAGACCCCTTTAGTGACATTTTTTAACCCTCTGGGGTCGGCAAACGCGCCGGCACGTTTTGGCAGATTTTTTTTACATAGCAGAAAAATAGACTTAAACTACTCCATTTCTGGTCATACAGAGTTAGGAAATATGAAAAAATAAACTGTTAAATGTCTACTTTTTTTTATGTGCCCACCTACATTCGAAATAAAATATTGTGCTTTTGTAAAATAAAGAAAATAAACAGGGTGCTCGTTCTGACTCTCCGTCTCCGTGAACTTTTTTTTCTGGAGCACGTCTTTAAATTTAAACAAAACTAGGGTCACGTGACGCAAGATGGTGGAGTAGTTGTGTTTATGCCGAGCTGCTGTAGAGCCCTTTAATTGTAACTTTTTCAGACTGATAAGCCTCCCTCAGTCGGTGATATTCTGGGCGCTGCTGACGCAAGGTATGTCAGAGAGAAGATTGAATCTAAATTACACGCTCAGAAGACGAAAACAATCGAAATTACCGATTCCCGCGCATACACCTGAAATGGCGGATGTGTCACTAAACGCTGGCGAAATGGATGCGCTAGCTAAGCGTATCACCTCGGAAGTGCTCGCAGGAGTGGACATAGCACTCAAAAACAAAATTGGTCCATTGATGGAGAAGCTCTCCGTGGTGACGGCGCATGTTATGGAGGTTGAAGACCGCGTTGCTGGAGGTGAGACACGCATATCAACGATGGAAGACACCGTTGCCAAAGACAACGCAGATCTGGTCAAGATGAAGGCGACCCTTGAAGCAGCTCTTGCCAAAATAGATGACTTGGAAAACAGAAGCAGGAGATGCAACATCCGAATAATCGGCCTACCCGAGGGCGAGGAAGGCACAAACCCCGTTCTGTTTCTCAAATCTTGGCTGCCCAATTTGCTGAATATCGACGTCAAGCATGGCCAGATTAAAATAGAACGCGCGCATCGGATTTCGATTCGCCATCCTATTCCAGGAGAGAGACCCCGCACCGTGATCTTGAAGCTTCACAATTTCCAGGATAAAGTCCGAATTTTACAGGCTGCTCGAGCTGCCGGTAGGCTGCTGTACAAGCAACATACCATATCCATCTACGAGGATTTTTCGACTGCAATCATCAGGAAAAGACAGGCATTCGGTGCAGTTAAAAAACGTCTCCGCGAGAAGGGAGTGGGCTTTGCCATGATTTACCCGGCGGTCCTTAGAGTGCAGTATAATGGCGCCAAATTCTTCAAACAACCGAGTGATGTGGAGGATTTCCTGTCTAACCTGCCTGCCTCTACTCCTCTCCACCAGACTAACACACCCCGTCCCGATGCGGCTGAATGACTTTAAAACCGGGTCAACATTTTTCAAAAGGGATTCGAAATTAGCCCCTAAACAAGTTTGACTTTCTATGGAAACAAGGTATGGTTATTTACAGACCCTTAGAGACATCCACTTTTGTGACAGGTGGTTGGGGTTGATTATTTGTGTTCTTTATTTATATTTGAATTCGTCTCAATTGATACTACGTGTGGACAGCAAGGTGATTATTTCTTGTTCTACAAGAGTTGCATACTGGCGATGGGGGCATTGAGAGGTGTCAAGGAGAAGGAAGACTTTGTCTTAAGGCTGACTAAGTATGTTTTGTATACCTTTAAAGGGTTAACTGTTACGTTGGGGCTTACCGCAGTTGCGGTTTTTTGAACATCTATGACTGCACAACTTGTTTATGTGTTACTTGTGTATCTTTTAACACTTGTCCAGACCATCTGTTGTTTTTACCGGTCCTGTGTAGTTTCTGTTGAGCATGGGACTGTGTACTCATGGATCTCATACATGAAACCGACCGGCGCCAGGCTCCACCTTTTGATGGACATAATTGTTTGTGTCTTGAATAGTGGAAATAGTTCTTATTTTTTGTTTGGCATTCAGAGTAATTTGATTTTGGTTTATGTCTTTACCTATCCATTTAGAGATTTTTTTTTTTCTAAATTCAGCCTCCTTTAACCCTTGTGGATCAGATTGCGTTATGTTCTTGGTTTGTCACAATAATACTGGCTAATTTAAAGGTACTCTTTACACAAGGAAAAATGTGTGCTATTAACCTTAAATACCGCTATTATGTTTGTAAATAACTTCAAATTGAAACTTTGTAGCTGGAATGTAAGGGGGGTTCAAAATCCTATTAAAAGAAAGAAGATCCTGAATTATTTGAAAAAAGAACAAGTTCATATTGCATTTCTGCAGGAGATACACTTGACGGCAAATTAACACACTAAGTTAAAGCGTGACTGGGTAGGGCAAGTGTTTTATTCGTCCTTTAATAGTAAAAGCAGGGGTGTGGCCATTCTCATTCACAAACATGTCCCTCTCTCAATTGTAAGTGTTCAGGCTGATACCGCAGGTCGATATGTGCTACTTAATGGGAAGTTGAGTGGAGAAACTATGACTTTAATGAACGTATATGTACCCCCCATTCAGTCTAATGATTTTATTACACAAACCTTTTGTAAATTTGCAGAACTACAGTGTGAACACAGCGTTATTGCTGGTGATTTTAACTGTGTTCTTTCACCCGATTTAGATAAATCTGCCTCGTCAAAGGCCAGGCGATCTAGCAGGGCTTGTGCCCTGGATGAGACGTGTCAGGAAATCGGTTTAATAGATACATGGCGGGCTCTACATCCTGGGGAGAGGGAATATACTTTCTTTTCAGGAGTACACAAAACCAGCAGTAGAATAGATTATATCTTTTCACCCAAAGCTTCCCTTCATAATATATTGAATTGCGAGATAGGTAATATTGTAAAATCTGATCATGCGGCCGTATTCCTTAATTTATCTCTCTCTAATGTTAAACATTATCAGGGTGCGTGGAGGTTTCCTTCTTGGCTTGCCCATGACCCAAACTTTGTATCTTATCTTAAGGAACAAACTGAACTCTTTTTTTCTGACAATAAAACCCCCGGGGTATCTCCCAATCTAATATGGGATACTGCAAAGGCTTATATCAGGGGGCTAATTATTTCATACGTGTCAAACCTGAAAAAGAAGAGCTTAGTAGATCAAAGAAGGCTTGAGGTTGAGCTCCACGGTCTTAGAGTTAGAAACAATACATCCCCTTCAGATGAGTTACTGGCAGAAATCAAAACTATACAAACTTCTCTTGAAGCTATTCTTACAAAGAAGGCGGAGAAATCATTATTTTTCGCAAAGCAACGGATGTATGAATTTGCAAATAAACAAAATAAATATCTGGCCAACCCTTTACGTCGGCGCTCTCAGGCTCAATTCATCTCCACTATCAAAGACAATGCTGGAAATTTGTGTCATGATAATGAAGCAATTAATAGAGTTTTTATGGAATTCTATAGAGAGCTCTACACATCTCAGTTGGAGTCAGATCCGGATGAATTACTAACTAAGTTCTTTGCTAATTTATCTGTTCCAACTTTGTCTGAGGAGCAACGGCAAGTTCTTAATAGACCTATTGAAATTAGTGAAATTCTCAATTGTATAAGGGGATTGGCTAATGGCAAAGCACCGGGGCCGGATGGCTTCACAGCTGAATTTTTTAAAAAGTTCAAAGAATCTTTGGTTAATTCTATGCATGATATGATACAGTATTCCTATGAGTCTGGTAATCTGCCTAGTTCTTTGTTGGAAGCTAATATTTGTGTACTCCTAAAGAAAGGCAAACCCCCTGAAGAATGTGGATCTTATCGCCCTATCTCTTTACTTAATGTAGATTTTAAAATCCTAGCAAAAATGTTAGCTACTCGACTCGAGCTGGTACTTCCCACTATTATTAATATAGATCAGACAGGCTTTGTTAAGGGGAGATTGTCATCCCATAACATTAGACGGTTACTTAATATTATTAACCTCTCAAATTCTTGCGCAAAAGGGGGTGTAGTCATTTCACTAAATGCCGAGAAGGCATTTGATAGGGTTGAGTGGCCATATATATTTTCGGTGTTAGATCATTTTAACTTGGGGAATACTTTTGCTAAATGGGTCAAGATTCTGTATACACTCCCAACTTCCTCTATAGTCACAAATGGCGTCCGATCATCTAAATTTGTCTTATCTCGAGGCTCTAGACAAGGGTGTCCGTTGTCACCATTATTATTTGTAATGGCTATTGAGCCATTAGCGATTGCCATCAGAGAAGACTCTGATATTAAAGGTATCGTTTTAGGGAAAAAGATCCATAAAATCTCACTCTATGCAGATGATGTCTTAATCTATCTTGACTCACCGCAGAATTCTGTTACTAAATTAATTGATCGGATCTCTGAATTTGGTTCCTTCTCTGGATATAGGATAAATTTTGCAAAATCGGAGGCTATGCCGTTAAACAAAACTCACTCGTTGGGCTTGGAAATCTCCTTGCCGTTTAAGTGGTCTCCTTCTGGGCTGACATATCTAGGTATAAAGATTTCACCTAATTTGGACTGCCTTTACAAATGGAATTTTACCCCGACTATCAAATCCATTATTAATGATCTGGATAGATGGTGCAGTTTACCATTATCATTGATAGGGCGTATTCACCTTGTCAAAATGAACATAGTACCACGACTGTTATACCTTTTGCAGATGCTTCCCATTCTGCTTCCTGGTAAAGCTCTAAGACAACTACGCGGTTCAATTATATATTTTATTTGGCGAAAAAAACGGCCTAGACTTAGGTATAGCTTTCTCTCTCTCCCTAGTAGGTCTGGAGGTTTAGCAGCTCTCTCATTTGAATTATATCAATTGTCTGCTCAATTAAAATATATACTGGAATGGCATCTAGACGACCCAAACTCGACCTGGGTCAGTGCAGAAGCGGCAGGTATTGGTTCTATCCCTCTTCGCAATTTATTATACATGTCATCTACAAAGTTGTCTGTTTTCATCAAAGGCAACATAATTCTCAATAATATGATTAAAGTGTGGCGGATGGCTGGCAAAACAGAGGGTCTACAAAGTTGTCTGTTTTCATCAAAGGCAATATAATTCTCAATAATATGATTAAAGTCTGGCGGATGGCTCGCAAAACAGAGGGTTATGCTACACACCTCTCGCCATACACACCTATACACAATAATCCAGATTTCTCACCTGGGTTGAATGATGGGCTAGCACTCTGGAAAAAACAAGGGATTTGTGTTATAGGTGATGTAGTGGAAAACAATAAGTTGATGACATTTGATCAGATTGTTTTAAAATATAATATTGACAGGAAGCACTTCTTTACATATAACCAAATACATAGCTTTGTATCAAAAAAAAGCTTAAGGACCATCCAGGCGGCTTTGGTCGGTCTAGAATAGAAGAACAGCTTAACAATTTGTCATCTTCTCGATCAGTACTTAGCCGCTTTTATAATATTCTCACAAGTTCGAACAAGGATAATTCAGATAAAGTAAGGAGACTATGGGAAACTGATCTTGGGGTAGAAATACACGAAGCGGATTGGGGAATGGTATGTGTAACATCGTATTTAGCAGACAATGCATCCTGGGAAATGCAGTTTAAAATACTGCACAGACTGCATATCACTCCGGTTCGCAGACACAAAATGAACCCCAATTTATCCAGGCTATGCAATAAATGCAAGATCGCAGAGGGAACCCTTAAGCACTGCTTCTGGGGATGTTTTAAGGTTCAGCAATTCTGGGATGGGGTTTGTCTAGAAGTGGGTAAAATCTTTTCCTGTTCTTTACAATTACAGTTGGTACTCAACCAGAATAATACTTTTACCGCCGCCGCTCCCGCGGCGGTAAAATTCGGGTGTGTATTTGCTGCCTTTTACCGCCAAGAGGCGCTACAATCACAGACTTTGAAAAGTGTCAGTTTATTCTCTCTATTGCGTAATCTGCCGCAGTGCCGCTGCTCATTCAGGGCGATTGAAAGCTGGTAACAGATGATTTCAAGTGAAACTTGTAGTTAAACGAATTCATAATCACAATAGGCCCACTGAAATTAAATTGAATAAATAGTGAAAACATTTCAACATAAAACATTGCAACCGAAACACATTAGGCTATCAATGAGGGTTTGGAAGAGCATAAGAAAATTTTTAACAGCGTTCAGACGATAGCTCAGTGGTTAACGCAACAACATGAGCCTCACTACGCTTCAAGCGATCTGAGATCGAATCTCAATGGAGCCAATTTGCTGTTGGCCGACTTCGTTTATGTTTTACCGTTCTTGATGCTTAAATAGGTAACTGTTTATTAGCGAGTTCATTAACTGTTTATTTATTTAAAGTCAAGAGTTTTGTTTAAATTATCAATGGCACATTACAACATAAATTTGCTACATTCCAGTAGAGCCGCTGCACGACAAAACTGATGAGGGAAGATTAGCTGATCGCGTCAGAAAATGAAAATAATGAAGCTCGTCTTTAATCTGCTAAATTATTGTTTTGTGAATCATTCACGAAATTGAGGTGAAAGACAGTGATACCCGGCCATAGCAACGGAAGAAATTTTTCAAAACAGATCCATAAATTGAACAAATCAGAAAAGACTGATTTTGTTGACTTGGATACACAAAATAACAGACTAACTAAATAGTATTGCTTTCAATATAAAAACAAATGAAAATGTAAAAGAAAACTAAAATTAATTAAGTTTTAAACCCCATCGCCCATTTTTAAGGTTTAAATAAAGTGGGACAGTTTATTTGTTTAAAACAGCTGGTTGCATTGAGTTTAGAGTTTATTTCCTCTGCGATGCAAAATAAGAAACACAGAATCTTATTCTTGCAACATTTTAAATTTGAATTGCCAAAGAAATTGCAGCTTAATTAAACAATTAAAACAGTACAAAACGAACAAAACGACCTAAGCGACATAAATTAAGAACATGCGTTTTTCTTTGACTCTCTCTTGCGCTGGATCTCTTTTTAGCAAGTTTATTTTGTCTCCCTCCCTCCAAAAAAAAAAAACCTGTAACAAATTATTTTGCCTTTGTTGCTTCAAAGACACAGCATGCCTTGTTGAATTCACCTTACAATAAAACGAGGTTGATCGTAAATTAAAGAGCTCTGTATCTGCTTCGTTTCGTCAACAGTTAATGTTTAGATAATGCCAGATTGTTGACAATCATACACACTGCTTCAAACATTCTAAAACTCTATAAAAAACAGTTGAAACAACTGGATTGAACACTTTAATTTAAATTTTGTGTGAAAAACTTTAAATACAAAAAATAAACTATATTTATAATTAAATAAGATATAGGGCCTACATTTGGACACATCGAGAGATTTATCCTTAAAAGAATTTAGCCTTTGCCTGCTCATTGGCCTGGCTATCCGACATCTCCATATGAAAGAGGAACATTAACACCTATTCTGTCATGAAACTTTATTACTAAATATTTAATTTCAATAATTCATTCAATTTCAATAAGTTTTTCTTTTTTATTCAAATAAATCTCGAACCACAGTGCTTCGTTGTGCTGCTGTTAAACTAAATAACATTTATAGAATAATTATGAACTTAAATAAAACAATAGCGCAACATTTCAACAAATAAATTATTTGATTTGTTTTTACATTTTAATTCAGGGCGATTTAGCCTATTTAATTAGAGCGAGATTTTCCCCTTGCCTTGTCCTCATTGGGAAGCGCTCACATAGCTAAACATGTTTAAGTAGATCCACTGTACCTCTCAGTTTCAGATGGATTACATAATCAGATAACGTTTATTAAATATTTAGACATTTAAAGGCTTTAGACATAGCCGATTTCTTGTCGTGACTGAGCTGAGGCAAGTGGCTGTCGGTTCAGTTTTGTGACGAGCAGTTCCCGGAGACAGAGACGACAGCTAAAATGTTGTTAGCCTAATATTAATAAAAGTTTACTAGTAGCCTATTAAGTTATTTTAGCCATTATGAGAAAAATAAATCCAAGTGAACGCGCCGCCGCGTTTGTAGAACACTAATTCAACATGCCAGAATAAAACCCGACTTTAGAACAATAGCGACACTCGGCGTGATGTGCCAAAACACTTAATTATAAACTTCAATATTTCATTCAAAATAATCTCAAAATGCTTTGTGACATTTTGAAAAGCCGTGCATAGGGCCTACATTAAGGCCACTGGAACCACGAACGTAGGCTACTGTAACTGAAACGCTGGGTTTGATTTTATTGTTTGTCATTTAAACGTGCCTGTTGCATATCTTTATTTTATATATTTTATATGGTCTATTGGTGAAGTAGCCTAAGCCTATTAGCACTGATTACTGCGGAGGAAGGGGGTGGGGGGTTAAAATAATTCAGCAGAAGCAGGGATGTTTAGACCAGAAGGAAATCCCCGTCCCCCCTGGCAAATCGCACCTTGCTTAAAACCATGTTTTAAAAACTCAATGTAGGGAATCCAAAAAATAGGCTATATAGGCCTATTGTGACAATCAGCGGCTGGAGTGCCCGCATGAGCCACTGGAGGGCACTCTCTTCCTGTGTTATGTTCCACCATGGACTCATTATGTTTTATTATGGTTTCATCAGTTTCACCTGTGCACCCTCAGCAACCCTTTATCTGGACTGTTCTGTTCTGTGCCCATTGGTGAAGTATTGTTTTACCCAAACTCGGTCTTAGTTTGTACCTCTTGTTTCTCCGTGCTTGGACTTGATCTTTTGTGTTTGAACTTGGACTCTGATATAGTTTTGTGAACCTTTGCTGCCTGCCTCTGACCATTGCGTGTTTGACTACAATTCTGGATTGCCCTTGACATCTTTTTAGTTTTTGTCTGCTTGTTCTCAGTTTGTCATCTCCTTCAATAAATATCTGCGAATGGATCCGACCGCCTCAGCCTCTTCGTGACAGAATACTTCACCACATCAGGATCCAGCAGATTACCGAACAACTCACCGCAAAATGGAACCACCAGTTGCTCCAGCAGTCTCTCCCATAGTCGTCAGCAACCGGGCCCTGAGAGAATATCTCTCGGTAATGTTTCAAGTGAACCAGTCCGTCCAAAGCTATGCTAAGGACTTCCTCTCCATTTGCCATCTCGGAACGCTCGATGAAATCCAGCTCATAGGCCTGTTTCGGAACGGGCTGGATTACCGGATCGCTCGATGGATGCCGAGCGACATTACCGATTGGACTCTGGACCGGTACATTGCTGAGGCTTGCTTCGTGGACTGTTCCATAGCCACGTTCCCGTTCTATCCGGCCGAGCCAGCTCCTCACTGCAGTCTTACCAAACCCGCGACTCACGTATGCCCACTCGAGCCCGTATTCCGCACTGGTCCTGTTGGATTTGCCAATCCGGAGACCGCGGAGGTTCCGCCGGCCGAGTCAAGTGAATCAAGTGCGGCCGACTCAAGTGAGTCAAGTCCCGAGTCAAGTGAGTCAAGTCCCGAGTCAAGTGAGTCAAGTCCCGAGTCAAGTGAGTCAAGTGAGTCAAGTGAGTCAAGTCCCGAGTCAAGTGAGTCAAGTCCCGAGTCAAGTGAGTCAAGTCCCGAGTCAAGTGAATCTAGCCCCGAATCAAGTCCCGAGTCAAGTGAATCAAGTACTGTGTCAAGTGAGTCTACCGAGTCTACTGTGTCAAGTGAGTCTACTGTGTCAAGTGAGTCTACCGAGTCTACTGTGTCAAGTGAGTCTACCGAGTCTACTGTGTCAAGTGGGTCTACTGTGTCAAGTGAGTCTACTGAGTCAAGTACGTCCAGTAGTGAATCTAGCCCAGTGAAGCGCCGTCGCAGAAGGAAGAGAGGGAGGACTCGTTTGGCTCGCCAGGCTCCGGAGGGCGTTCCCAGACTCCTCGCCCTGCCGGCCCCGCCTCTGCGCCTCGCCCTTCCGGCCCCGCCTCTGCGCCTCGCCCTGCCGGGCCCGCCTCTGCGCCTCGCCCTTCCGGGCCCGCCTCTGCGCCTCGCCCTTCCGGGCCCGCCTCTGCACCTCGCCCTGCCGGCCCCGCCTCTGCGCTTCGCCCTGCCGGCGCCCTTCAAGCACCTTCCTCCCGTGGATTTCCCCAAGTATTTTTTGGGGGGGGGCAGGAGGTACCCTGTGAGGGCCTTGGGGGCTGCGTCTACATGGACCTTTGCTAGTAGGTACCCTGAGAGGGCCATGGGGGCGGCATCTACATGGACCTTTGCTCTACTGCCTACGTCTGAGCTTCCTGGATTACTGGTTCCGGCTAGCCCAGTTAGGTGTGATCTACTCCGTTCCCGTGTTCAGTGTGCTCCGCCCTGTTCTACTGTCTGTTGTGCTCCGGCCTGGTTCCCTGCCAAGCATGCCCCGCCTGGGCTGCCTGCGAAGCTTGCTTCTCCGTGGTCCCGGGTCTTGCTCCTGTCTCCAGGTTCCCTGCCTCTCCACGGAACTGGCCCTCCATCCCATCCCCCGTTGACCTCCCCCCAGAGCTCTTAGGAGAGTCTGGAAGCCGCTCCTTAGAGGGGGGGGGTTATGTGACAATCAGCGGCTGGAGTGCCCGCATGAGCTCTGATATAGTTTTGTGAACCTTTGCTGCCTGCCTCTGACCATTGCGTGTTTGACTACGATTCTGGATTGCCCTTGACATCTTTTTAGTTTTTGTCTGCTTGTTCTCAGTTTGTCATCTCCTTCAATAATTCGGGCGGCAGTGGCTCAGTGGTTCATGTGGGTTGTCTACAAACCGGAAGGTTGGTGGTTCAATCCTCGGTTCCACCTGACCAAGTGTCGAGGTGTCCTTGAGCAAGACACCTAACCCCGGCTGCTCCCGACGAGCTGGATGGCGCCTTGCATGGCTGCCGTCGCCCGTCGGTGTATGAATGAGTGTGTGAATGGGTGAATGTGAGGCAAATGTAAAGCGCTTTGGTGGCCATTGGGTCTGTGAAAGCGCTATATAAATGCAGTCCATTTACCATTTACCAATAAATATCTGCGAATGGATCCGACCGCCTCAGCCTCTTCGTGACACCTATAGGCTATATACACTCACCGGACACTTTATTAGGTACCCCATGCTAGTAACGGGTTGGACCCCCTTTTGCCTTCAGAACTGCCTCAATTCTTCGTGGCATAGATTCAACAAGGTGCTGGAAGCATTCCTCAGGGAGTTTGGTCCATATTGACATGATGGCATCACACAGTTGCCGCAGATTTGTCGGCTGCACATCCATGATGCGAATCTCCCGTTCCACCACATCCCAAAGATGCTCTATTGGGTTGAGATCTGGTGACTGTGGAGGCCATTTTAGTACAGTGAACTCATTGTCATGTTCAAGAAACCAATTTGAAATGATTAGAGCTTTGTGACATGGTGGAAGTAGCCATCAGAGGATGGGTACATGGTGGCCATAAAGGGATGGACATGGTCAGAAACAATGCTCAGGTAGGCCGTGGCATTTAAACGATGCCCAATTGGCACTAAGGGGCCTAAAGTGTGCCAGGAAAACATCCCCCACACCATTACACCACCACCACCAGCCTGCACAGTGGTAACAAGGCATGATGGTTCCATGTTCTCATTCTGTTTACGCCAAATTCTGACTCTAACATCTGAATGTCTCAACAGAAATCGAGACTCATCAGACCAGGCAACATTTTTCCAGTCTTCAACTGTTCAATTTTGGTGAGCTCTTGCAAATTGTAGCCTCTTTTTCCTATTTGTAGTGGAGATGAGTGGTACCCGGTGGAGTCTTCTGCTGTTGTAGCCCATCCGCCTCAAGGTTGTGCGTGTTGTGGCTTCACAAATGCTTTGCTGCATACCTCGGTTGTAACGAGTGGTTATTTCAGTCACTGTTGCCCTTCTATCAGCTCGAACCAGTCTGGCCATTCTCCTCTGACCTCTGGCATCAACAAGGCATTTCCGCCCACAGAACTGCCGCTCACTGGATGTTTTTTCTTTTTCGGACCATTCTCTGTAAACCCTAGAGATGGTTGTGCGTGAAAATCCCAGTAGATTAGCAGTTTCTGAAATACTCAGACCAGCCCTTCTGGCACCAACAATCATGCCACGTTCAAAGTCACTCAAATCACCTTTCTTCCCCATACTGATGCTCGGTTTGAACTGCAGGAGATTGTCTTGACCATGTCTACATGCCTAAATGCACTGAGTTGCCGCCATGTGATTGGCTGCTTAGAAATTAAGTGTTAACGAGCAGTTGGACAGGTGTACCTAATAAAGTGGCCGGTGAGTGTATATAATTTTTTTTTTTTTTTTTTTTACATAATTGCTTTTGAAATTACGATTGGTATTAGATGTTAAGTCGTTCTGTTGGATACTATTTGTTCCAGTGTAAAATGGAAATGCATGGCAATTTTATTTTATAATATAAGCAAAAACTAGGCCTATATGGTGTAACAGAGTTTTAGAACTAGACAAATCTCTCTGCATTAATAATAGGATATAAAATGCATTAATAGGCTAATATAAAATTGACAAAAGTCCATGTTTGTGCGGGATTTGAACCCGTGTCATCTAAATGATTGAACCGTAAGTTCTTCCACTCGGCCATGAATTTACTCACTGTGAAATGCCCAAACGTTTGTTTCTCCAGTGTGTTCGCTCACATGAGCAAGAAAACGTTTTATCGTTAGCATATTGTAGACCTTTTACTGTTTTAAAAGATGATATCTTATCTGTAGGACCAAAAATTACGGAGTAGGATAGCCTATTAAGTTCTTTTAGCTGTTATGAGAAAAAATAAATTCAAGTGAAAGCGCCGCCGTGTTTGTTGAACTCTATTTCAACATGTCAGAATAAAACCCGACTTTAGAATAATGCGTAGCGCCACTCGGCGTGATGTGCCAAAACACTTAATTATAAACTTCAATATTTAATTCAAATACATCACAAAACGCTTTGAGACATTTTGAAAAGCCATGAATGTATTAAGGCCACTGGAACCAGGATCATCACTGAAACGCGCTGCATGTTATCTCTCAATACAGGAGCAGAAGCGCCGGTTCAGATTTTATTGTTTGTTGTTTAAACGTGCGTGTTGCATATTTTAAATATATATATATATATATATATATATATATATATATATATATATATATATATATATATATATATATATATATATATATATATATTTGATATGGTCTATTGGTGAATTAGGCTAAGCATTGATTACTGTGGAGGGGGGAAATCCCCCACCAGCATATCACACCTTGTTACACAATGTTTTTAAAAACGTAGCCTATGGAACCCCATGAAGTTTTTTTGTTTTTTTTTCTGCTTTTGAAATTACGATTGGAATTATTATACAGATTGATATAAATTCAGTCAATCTGTTGGATAATATTTGTTCCTTTGTGTAAAATGGAAATGCATGGAATTGTATTTTATAAATAGGCTACCGTGTTTATTCAGGATTTGAACCCGTGTAATCTAAATCTAAATTATTGAAACCTAAGTTCTATCACTCGACCACAACTTTTCTCACTGAGAATTTCCCAGAAGTTCGGTACTTCAGCAGTCAGTGCGCGCACACGAGAGAAGTGCTCTTCAATCCTCTCATTCCTCAATAGTTTAGCGTCATTGCACCTAATTGCGAGAGAGGCCTATTTTAACTTTTGATTCATAAAATGTTCTGCTCTAAAAGTTTGTTATATTCTGTTTAAATGTAGCCTACTTTTACTTTACGTTTTGCTTTCGTTAAATTTAACCGAATCTGTTAGCCTATAGGCTAAACTATTTATGTTTTTATTATTATTATTTTTTTGTTCTAAAGGTTTGTTCTATTCTGTTTCGTTTGTTTATTTTTATTTTATTTTTTACATATTCAATCAGTCTCAACTATTTCATCCTTACTGTTAATTGACATTAGCCCGTTTCAAAATGCGGCAATTGCGGCTGTTTTGATAAATGCCCCTTTGCGCCACCTGGCGGTCATTTCGGGAAGGACTTTGAAATGCGACTAGTTTATTTTTGCCGCGGTGGATTTGCCGCGGCACGAGTCGCGGCAGTAATAGACATTCTGGTTGAGTACCTACTGTAGGGCCTAATATCTGTTTACTGGGACTGCCAGAGGAACTCCCTCATGGTTTTAAGGGTGTTCATCTCTTGCAAATACTATTACATTGTGCCCGCAAAAGCATCTTGTTACAATGGATAACTGACATAACCCCATCAGTGGCTCAGTGGATAAATATTGTTAAGGGCTTTATTCCCAATGAAGCCTTTTCCACTGCACTAAGAGACAAACCCTTTAAATTCAACAGGATCCGGGGTCCCTTTCTAAGATACTTAGGTGTAGATGCGGAACATATGCTATCTTTGGGAATTCAAAATTTAGCTTGGAAGGGGTAGAGGTAATTTTGGGTTGGCTGTTATTATTAGTTTTTTATATTAATTAATTTATTTTTTATTTTATTTTTTTTCCATTCTATTTATGTGTTTTGAAAAATCCCTGTAATGCTTAAAATCGCAACAAAAAAAATTATTTTTTATTTTTATTTTTAAACAAAACTCAGCGAATACTATTCACCCAGGCATGAGCTATTTATCTTTATAATCATTTCAGTGTGTACTTTTAAATTATCTAATTCAAAACTAAAATAAAAATTCTCTGTTTATGTAATCTATATAAAAAGAGAGGTGTCAGCCGTTCTAATTATCGTTCTCTCAGCTCATTATTCTGGTAATGTGACACGCCCATGGAGAGCGCGCGCTATTCAAACGCAAATTATCTGATGCAACACATTGAGACGTGTAATCGCCCACTTAAATGCACTATATTTAGTCAGATTAATGTACTGTCGTCTTGCACGGCTGTGAGGAATAATCCTGGGACAGTGCTGGTTTATTTTCACTTCGAGGAGCGAGGAGCTGAGAATTGTGTACGTTTTTTATTCTTGTGCTTTGTTCTAATCACGATATATAATAACGTTAGTGTCTGTAAACACAAAAATACCCTACTGTTTAAATTTGAATCATGTTTCTGTGTGTGTGTGTGTGTGTGTGTGTGTGTGTGTGTGTGAGAATGAATGAATGAATGCAGAGATGCGCACTGTTACAGACGAAATAAAAGACAACATTTCGTTGACTAGTTTTGGATAGATTATAGAGTTTTACTCTAAAATAGACATCAAATAAGCTTTTGTTAGCAGTTTCTGCTCATATGTTAAATATATAGTATGTTTTGTCAATAAACTAATCAACTAAGATGTTGTAGTGTTTGTTCCAATGCAAGCTATTTCAAAATAATGAATCCTTAACTTTGAAATATGTATGATAAAATGTATTGGCCTACTAAGACATTTATGGAAAAAGACAGTTTTCTTTTCAAGATGTTTCCAACTCTAACTTTGAACCAATTCTGTAGAATGGCCCATATAACCTATTTGAACAGGATTTGTTTCCAAGTATATATATATATATATATATATATATATATATATATATATATATATATGTGTGTGTGTGTGTGTGTGTGTGTGTGTATGCATGTATGTGTATATATATATATATATATATATACATATATATATATACATATATATATATATATATTGTCCTTGCATTCTTTCTTGTGTTACACACCTGAATAAAAGGCTCATTATTATGCAGGGTCTTTGTCTTCTCAGGTGTGAAGCAACTAATTATTCACAATGGGATTGGGCCGTTCACGCCCATTTGCATATTGCCTTGCCAAACAAAATTTTTTTTTCACAATTTAAAAGAATCTATTGTGTTATGTGAATGATTAGGCAGGATGATTTTCAGATTATTTTGAAGCAAAAACTCTAGGCGACAACTTCCATTAGTCAAAAGTCTTGTGGACACATATTTAGTATGTGTTTTGTGGCCTTATTTCAGAAACTTTAATTTTTAGTTTTTTCAATAACCATGCATAAACAATATTCTCTCAAAAATACAAACATGTACATACATGTTGCTCATAAATTATGGTAGCCATGTTTGTGCTAAATAGAGTGTAATTTCACCTGTGCCATTAATATGTTTATAAGGAACTGAAAAAAGCACAAATGTCAGGGCATGTCAAAACATCTCAAGGACCCCAAAAAGACCTTAGACCCCAGAGGGTTAAAAAAAGCCACTAGTGACAAATCTAGTGGCTCTTTGGTCAAATCTCAGTAACCTCCAAATGTTATCAGTCGTGCGAGCGCAAGCTCTTTCTCCTGCCGTCACTCTCTCTAGCTGCGTCTGCCCTGTTCAGTGAATGGCTGAGAGGAGCAGCGGCTCATTCTACTGATGAGCACATGGCCGCAGACAGACGTGAATCAGCAGTGTTTTTCACTGACTTATCACTCATCTGTTTCTCTTTTGTTTTATATTTAAAGAATTTAGTTAGACAATTTTAATTTCCTTTCTTTTCTTGTGCTTATTACTTGTAATACTCACTATAACAGAGATTTAGTTCATCCAGTTCCCGAACTCTCAATTCAGATAATTTTACACATATAAAAAACGTTTAGTCATTCACTATATCATAGTTACTCGTTCTATTGTCTGACAAAAAAAAAAAAAGGAAATGAGAAAATTATTATTGCACAATCGGCTATTTTATATTATATTAAAATACAGTATGTGAGCATGAATTTAGAGAGAAAACATAAGGCAGAACGCAAGAATGACGCGATGACATCATGAATATGCTAATTGACGTATGACGTCATCTAGTGTCTTTTAGGGAAGGCGTTAGCTACTTTCCTTTGAAAACAGTTGGCAACACTGGACTGAATGCACTGAAAAGCCCTCGCGCTACTTGGCTCATAATAGTATCAATATTTCTGTGATACAATAGTTTAAATTATCATAGAAGTACTGGGATAAAAGTTTAAAGCTCAAATTTAAACACTGATGTCTACGGTAGCGATCAAAATAGAGTAAATCAGCTTTTGATAGAAACTTGGCACTTAAAATAACGCATTTATCGATTACATTGTTTCTCCACTAGGTGTCTACAAGTGACTGTTAAAAAATGTATTTGTTCAATTTATTCAAGAGAATGTAGTACTGTATGATGAATTTGTTTAATTTATTTAAGAGAATGTAGTACTGTATGATGCTTTTGAAATGAAACTCAGAAAGATGTGATGAATTGTTTTTGTAAATATGACTTATCTTATACATCATGTAAAGGCTGTATAAGTGTATGATTGAACTTTTCCCCATAGTCTAGTGTTAAAAACAAATCACAATACATTGCAAAATCGAATCGCAATTCTTAAAAATCGCAATACATATCATATCGGCACCCAATTAATTGTATATTGTCTCTTAATACATTAACTACAGCTTAAATACTATTCTATAACATTCATTAACTATAAACTAATAGTTTGAAAATGATAACTGTGTTACTGTAAACTTGTGATAAAGTGTCACCATTATTTCAAACTGGTCGCACTAAGTGTAATTGATCCTTTTGTATGTGATGGAGTGATTCTTCTTTTTCAAAAATAACAAAATAAACAGAGTAAAGATGAATTTGACTGATAACATTATTTTTCTTTTTAGGATTTCTATAGTTATGGTGATATATTGTTATTGTGTGTTATTTCGGCCATGACAATCATGTAGTGATAAATCTGATATGATGACAGCGCTGATTCAGGTGAAACACACACCACTTCCCTATTTTCAGCTGCACACACACATTTTGAGGCAATGCTCACGCTCTTGCAAAAGGTCTGTTTGCACAAGCATTACAAGGCAAGTTGATTTACAGCAAACATTTGTGCTTTAAAAACCCTCTTCACTGTATCCTGCATCTGTTGTCTGGTTTGTAGTTCGTCTGGTTAATTAAACTGTTAGATTTACTGTCTTTTGTGGGATAAAAATATAGTAAGATGTAAATGTTCCTCTTCAGGGAGACTCCTCACCACTGCCTTGTACCGCTGGCAGGATCTGACGGTTCAAGCAGGAATCTGTCGCTGAACCACCGGATGGGGCCAATGCCAAACATATATTGTATAAACTATTTCATTCACTCAGAGTCTTTATGGTAGAGATGATCTTACCTCAGTTCCTCCAGTTTACTGTGAGGATTTGCCAGTAGATCAGAAAGCTGCTTGACTCCTGAGTTTCCGAGTTTATTCCCAGACAGATCCAGTTCTCTCAGGTGTGAGGGCTTTGATCTCAGAGCTGAAGCCAGAGCACCACAACCTTCATCTGTGACACCACAATCACTCAACCTGTAGAGAACAATGACACACATTAAGCCTATATCCAGAGATAAACATAACACTGCACCAATTACAAATTTCTAGGCCGATTCCAATTTCTGATTTTTCATTGAGTTTGACCTGACGCGACCGGTGCGATAGACCGGCCTGCGGGATGTAATGTAATGCTGTTAAAATGATAGGAAAAATCACAGCGAAATCAGCAACAAACAACAGTAATTGACTTTTAAAGCTCAAAGTGATTCAATGGTTGTATAATCAGATTTAATTATATCTAAATCTAATCTGTGATTTGATAATCAGGATATGTCTGCTATTTTATGTGTGTGTGTGTATGTCTGTTCTTGTTTTTTAAAGGAAGTTCAAACAAAACTGAAAATGTACTCATCATTTTCTCTTAAGATTGGATGAGTTGGTTTCTTTTGATGAACACAAAGAACACATTTTGAGGAATGTTGGTGACCAGACAGGTAACTGGAATGTAACATTAAATTGGAAAGTGGTTCTCTACAGATTAAACATTTATTTTTTTAATTTCTGCTGTGTTCAACAGAAGGAAGAAACTCAGACAGGCATCGTACAAGTGGAGGTGAGGAAATGTTGACAGAATTTAAATTTTTGGTTGAACTATTCCTTTAGTGGATAATTGCCGTTTTATTTTAACAGTTAATAAATTAAAAGTTAATTCACAGATAAGCATGTGTTTACACCACAGTTTTCATATCTAAACATTTTTAAGGTTTTTGTTTGCTAAAAAGGTTTTGTTTGTCAAAATACTGTTGTCATACTGTTGTGAGTTTGACAACAGTATTTTGACAGTCATTCAATAGTGCCACATTATAAGCAACCATTTCCTGTATAAAATGTAACCAAAGCAACCTTATTTTATTTTGTTACCTACATTTATTTACAGGTGGATTAATGTTTGTATATGTATTTATTAATTTTGTATTAATTTAATATTTTGTCTTTTAGCTGCTGTGAGAAAAAAATCGTCTGACACAACATGCTCCCGATCAGGAGATAGAAGCAACTATACAAGATGGCTTCAGCTTGCTCCTGATAGAGATGGAGGAAGGAGAGAGCGCTTGAGGAGAAAAGAGGGGCTGCAGAGCTGTACTTCACTTCCTGAGAACTATTTTTTTCTCCCTCACACATACACAAATTCTGATGTGTAAATTTGTTTTTAAGTAATTGTTTTAATTTGCTCTATGTTTGTTGAGAGTAAAATTACATTATAATATGGTTACATTTCAGTGCTAGATTCATTCATAGATTAATTTAGTTAGAATTGGAAAATGTTGTATACTTGGCTGTTCAGGCAACTAAAATAGTGTTCACACAACTCTAGCTGTATTACTACAATATTACTACAATAAGTAAGCTACTGTTTAAAGGAACACTCCACCGTTTTTTCATATTAAACTTTTTTTTTATTTTTTATTAAACAGACCATTAATATATTAAACAGACCATTAAACTATGTTATTGCCTTATAACATATAATGGATAACTATAATGTATGGCAGAATAGCACTTGATAGCACTTCAACTCGGTGCAGTAATATCATCACTCTTAATCCTCTCCCGATGATATAGTTATATTACTGCGCCGGGTTCAAGTGCTATTCCGCCATACATTATTATCCATTTTACCCGCTTAGAAAAGCGCCATGTTTTATTTTGTTTCACCATACTTGGTCGTGTAACTGTATTTAAATAGGGAAAACGTGGAGGTGTTTGGTCGCTTCTAACTTCATCTCTGTTTGGATCCTAATGAATGAACTGGGCTAAGCTAAGTGCTATCAAAATGTTGCCGCGCGTCAGAGCGATTGAGTGCCACACTGAGACGAGAGAGGTATGTATCAACTCGTCTTAGTTAAGGGAATAACATAGTTTAATATGAAAAAACGGTGGAGTGTTCCTTTAAGACAGACCAGAACATTTTGAAATTAAATGCACTTTGAGGTAATAGGATGTTGCGCTTTGAATGTACAAAAAAAAAATAGCCTTCACACAGTTACACAATTCTAGATGTGAATTTTCATTATTATTAAATGTTTTGGCTTGTGCATTACTACAATAAGTAACTGTTAAAGACAGACAAGAACATTTTGAAATTAAATGCACTTTTTTGAGGTGCTAATAAGATGTTAAGCTTTGAATGTACTAAAATAGCCTTCACACAGTTACACAATTCTAGATGTAATTTAAAAATGTATTTTTGGCGTGTACATTATTGTTAAATAAAGCAATTTTCAGAATTTAATTTTCCTGTGACTTATTTGTTCATATGGTTTGGTAAGATTAGGCTGAGTTATGGCTCAGTTTTGGGGTTTCTGGTGTTGATAAGGTTAACTTATGGCTGAGACTTGGTACCAAAAATAAAACCTGTTTTGGTCCTATTCAGGGCCAGTTATGGCCCATGTGTGACTCTTGTCCTTAATCCAGTTCTGGGCCACTTCAGGGCCAGTTAAGGGTTAACTGGCTGAGATTCGGGCCAGTTATGGCCCATGTGTGACCCTTGTCTTTAATCCAGTTCTGGGCCACTTCAGGGCCAGTTAAGGGTGATTAACTGGCTGAGATTCGGGCCGGTTATGGCCCATGTGTGACCCTTGTCTTTAATCCAGTTCTGGGCCACTTCAGTACCGTCATTCTTTGCGGTACTTGGGCCGAGGGAAAAGTGATTGTGTGGCCCGGAGCTGGGCCAGAAAACATTTGCTATGTGGGTGCTCACGCGCTGCTCCCGGTGTGAATGCACTCATTGATTAACATGCATGCCGAAAAAAAAAAAAAAAACGCGCTGCTCACGCTTGCGGTGTGAAACGGCAGTAATTCACAAGGTTTCCTACATGTGCGTTCTGCGTGCACGTGTGATACTGATGTTGTTCGATGTTAATCATGCGGCACCCGGGTGCATTTGACCAGCATAAAATCGCAATTTTTTTGTTTACCGCTTTAAAATAGATTTTTCTTATTCCATAATCAATATTTATTAAAATTAAATTGCAGCTTTACAAAAGGTATTTTAAACCTCATAATAGTATGTACAGTCTGTACAGTCTGTATAAGTGTATGATTTAACTTTTCCACATAGTCTGGTGTTAAAAACAAATCACAATACATATTGTATCGGCACCCAATTATTTGTATATAGTCTCTTGACATCAAATGAAAAAAGTAGCAAGACTCTTGAGAAACCAGCAGTTGGACATGTTCTTCAGATTTGCGTGTGTGGATGGGCGAAAGTAACATCAACCCATGGTCTTAACCCCCTGGGGTCGGCAATCGCACCGGCACAACGGGCTCAATCTTTTTTTCTTATCAGTGCAAAAGAGACTCAAATTACTCTGTTGATTTTGATCTTACATATAAGTGCTGTACATCATTAGATCCTGTTAAGTGTCTATTTTTTTTGTGGATACTCACAATAGAAACAAAGTGTTCTGCTTGTTGCCAAATAAAGAAAAAAAAACTTGATGCGAGTTCTGCATTCTCTCTGTCAGTGAAGTCCATTCTGAAACGCGTCCGAAGATTAACTGTAATTAAGTACATACTTGTCAAAAAAGGCACGAAAGATTTTTCGTTATGAAGCTGAAATTCTCTTCTTTTAAATGAAGTAATTTATATAAAAAACAACTATTCTAAGTTTATGTAATCTGTATGAAAAGAGAGAGATGTCAGTCTTTTTCCTTTCAGCTAATTATAGCGTATGACATGTTAATGTGGCCACGCCCACTGAGAGCGCGCGCTATTCAAACGCAAACGTTGAGGCAAGCCATGAAAACGCCCACATCAGCTGCATAAAACATCCAAAAAGTTACCTCAGAAGTGCTGGTAGTTTCATTTCGAGGAGCACGGATCCAGCTGATGAAGTAAGTTTATTCTTAAAGGCACACTATGCAAGAATTGTACCTTAATATAACAGCTTCAAAGTCATTTCGGTGGTAAACAAACTCATAGTAGGGCGAATCATCCTGGTAGTAAAGCTTGGGGGGGGGACGCCGCTGGAAAAACCAGCAATGCAAGATTGAGAGGAGCGCCCCCGACAAATTTCGCGAGAATCACGACATTCTTTACGGCAACGACGTCACACACATCAACAACAACATATGAAGCACGAAGACACTTGCGCGCATTTCAGACGTGATACTCGACGATGAATAAAGGAAAGAAAATGCGGTCGGAAGAGATTAGGAAAAGGAAAAGAGAATCTGACCGCGTAAGGAACCGGAAAAGAGTCCCTGATTCGCCCTCGCTATGTGTGTCCATGTTGTGTGAGTGGGCGCGGCTGATCAGCGCGGCTGATGAGCTGATCAGCGCCAGCTGTTTTGAATGAGGATGTCCTATATATTGTTTGTTACCTCGTCCTGTCTTTGTCAGATGGTTGTTGAGGCTACCAGGGTTCTACTCGCCGTGTTCTCCTGCATTCCAGTCCTGTACCCATGCAGTGATTTCCTGAGATTTTCCCGGAGGAATTTCTACCTGTTCCTGCATCTGTGTCTGCCCACTGCGTCCCTGCGTTGCCGAGCCTGAGTCTTCTTCTGCCTGCTTCCATTTTGACCCACACAAAAATCTACTATTGTGCTCCATAAATTACTGTTTACTCGCAACTGAATCCTTTGACTATTTCCTTCAGAGTTGTGACAGTCGCACTCGGTCGGGCTTTCGCCTTTCACTAGACGGTGCGAGCTAAAAAGCAGCTGGATGCAACCGCAATGCTGATCTGGTGATCTTGTTGATGGACTAGTAAATAAATCTCTTATTTCTAAACTTGTTTGTGTTCTATGTTGTTGTATGTGTTCTTGCTTGTAGTATGCCATTTTTTTACGATGCTGTTCATTCATCCATTGTTGATAATTAGACCAGTCCAATAATTTTCACATATGTCTAGCTAGCTATTTACGACAGTGCAAGTATTCCACAGCGACTATAGGGGTCGCTGTTTGACAAAAACACAATTTCTGCATAGTATGCCTTTAAGTGCTTTGTTCTAATCGCGTTATTGAATAGTGTCTGTAAACTGCAAAAAGACTGTTTAAATATGAATCGCGTGTCTTTGTGTGAATGAATGAATGGCACAGACGCGTGCGCGATGTTATTACAACATCTGTGCGTTCATTCACTCTCGCTCCTACATTAGTAAACGTTATTTTTAGATTAACACATCCAAACTATATTGCTATAGCCAACCGAGATTTGTTCTAATCGCGATATAGAATAATGTCTGTAATGACAACATGTCGTTGACTAGTTTTGGATAGATTATAAAGTTTTTACTCTAAAATAGACATCAAAGAAGCTTTTGTTAGACAGTTTCTGCTCATATGTTAAATATATAGTATGTTTTGTCAAAAATAAACTAATCAACTGTTATAGTGTTTGTTCCAATGCAAGCTAGGCTATATCAAAATAATGAATCCTTAACTTTGAAATATGTATAATAAATTGTATTGGCCTACTTTAAAAAAATAATACTTTATAAGAGATGTATGGAAAAAGACTATTTTCTTTTCAAGATGTTTCCAACTCTAACTTTGAACCAATTCTATAGAATGGCCCATAAAACCTATTTGAACAGGATTTGTTTCCAGGTATGACTAAAAATGTGCTTTTGACTTTCATTTATATTTTGATTATTTATATATATATATATACATACGTGTGTGTATATATGTACGTATATATATTGTCCTTGCATTCTTTCTTGTGTGACACACCTGAATGAAAGGCTCATTATTATGCAGGGTCTTTGTCTTCTCAGGTGAGAATCCCCTAATTACACATGAGGGGGTTGGGCCGTTCACGCCCATTCGCATATTGCCTTTCCAAACAAAAAAATGTTTTTCACAATTTATAACAATCTATTATTTTATGTGAATGATTAGGCAGGATGATTTTCAGATCATTTTGAAGCAAAAACTCTAGGCCACAACATCCATTAGTCAAAAGTCTTGTGGACACATATTTAGTAAGTGTTTTGTGGCCTTATTTCAGAAACTTTAATTTTTAGTTTTATCAATAACCATGCATAAACAATATTCTCTCAAAAATACAAACATGTACATAGATGTTGCTCACATATTATGGTAGCCCTGTTTGTGCTAAATAGAGTGTAATTTCACCTGTGCCATTAACATGTTTAGAAGCAACTGAAAAAAGCACAAATGTCAGGGCATGTCAAAACATCTCAAGGACCCAAAAACACCTTAAGAACCCAGAGGGTTAAGGTACATCAAGGACGGAAGAAATGCCTGAAAACCACCAACCCAGGGCCAGATTCCTGAAAACCACCAACCCAGGACCAGATTCTGTCAAGAAGAAGGTTAAATCAGTCGGATGAGAATCAACGGCAGGAAGAACCCCACAGTCCGCAGAGAATCAGCACCAGGGAATGAGCAGGAAGCTTCAGGCAGAACCACCAGTCCAAGACAACAACCAGCCCACCGCAAAAAAGAAAACATGCAGGTACGTAAGCCGTTGGTGAAATGGCCAAAATCTAACAGCAAGGAGTGGGAAACCATCAACACAGTAGTGTTGTTTTTGGCGGCCTGTTTTAATTTTAGTTTTAGTCTAGTCTTTGTGTCAAGCTGTCATTTTAGTTTTTATTAGTTTTAGTCACATTCATACTCTTTTTAGTCTAGTCTAGTTTTAGTCGACGAAAACTGATGACATTTCAGTCTAGTTTTAGTCGACGAAAGACATAGTCTAGTTTTAGTCAATGAAAATTGTATTTTAGTCTCTTTTTGGTAATGCAATTCTATTTAACCCTGTCAATATAGTATAAGTACATAGTAGTATAGACGAAACCAAAATTTTCTTTTAGCCAAACCCATTTCAAACAATCTTACCTATTTATAGTTATCTTATTATATTTTTGTTACCTTATAGACTCAAGAATACATCCATTCCAGACACGGAAGACGCTCTGATTTGAATTTACAACATATTTATTTTACCAACCAAACATGTTAGAAGTAGCCTGCACAAATGATGAAATGAAAGTTTTTCCAAATGTCATTTCTTCCTTTTCTTCCAAAGACGAACCCCTTTCTCTGTGTCAGACTTAACTTTGTTTGTTGTCGTTTATGCTAACGCCTGTTTCACACATACTCCATTTGCAGTGCGTATGTGGTGCGTATTTTTCCCCGCACCCATGTTAATAGGTTAGAGCCTATGGTTAGAGCGCTCACACCGCACGCGGATGCGGTCCGGCAATGCGCTCCAGGAGCGGTGCGTGCATAACTGCAGAGCAGAGATTTACACAGTACCTCAACAACGCAACATAATGGATGTAGGCTAAAAATATTGATTTGAAATAAAAAATAGAGAATAAATGTTGTGATTGTGGTACAGCCGTAGATCAGTTGCGCACTGCAAACGCAGCACACGTGAAAGCACAATAGCGCGTGCAGCTCCTGCATTACTGCATAGACACTGCAACACGCACTGCATACGCACTACACACGGAGTATGTGTGAAACAGCCGTAACTCACGCACCTGCATCTTCTAAATAATGCTGCGAGTGGGGCTTGAGGATGTGAAGTCACCTGCGTCTGCGCAGTGCGATCTGATGCAGCCCCTGAAGTGACACAGGAAACAGAAATGCTGCATAATAATAATAATGCAAGTAGCCTAAACGAGAAGAAACGTTAAATAACATTTCGTCTCGTCTCGTTTTGGTCAACGAAAATGAAGAGACATTTTAGCATAGTTTTTATTTTGTAAACCACATTTAGTCTCGTTTTTATTCGTCAACAATATTGCATTATACATTTAGTTATAGTCATCGTCACATGACCAGCATTTACGTTGGGTCTCGTCTCGTTTTCGTCACGTGATAAAGGTTCGTTGACGACAATATTTAGTCATAATTTTCGTTGACGAAAGCAACACTACAACACAGACTTAAGCCTTATCCTAAATAACATCAAAGAGTCAGCCGAGAAAAAGCTGGAGAAGATGGGCGACCTTATTTACAGCTACGGAGAGGAGAAATATGGAGTAAAGGAACAAGTCAAAAAGAAACATGCTTCCCGCCCCCAAGTCCCGTCGGCTGCAATAAATCCAACAACTTGTAAAAGAGAGGCGACGGCTAAGGAAGTTCTGGAGAAAGGCGACAGTGGAAGAAAGGGAAGGCATCAACGTACTTCAAGAGGACCTAAAGCACAGGCTCTCAAAACCCCGCCGAGCAGAAAGCTTACAGATGCGCCGGAACAAGAAAGAAAAAGCCTGAACTGATTTCTATGAAGACCCGTTTAAATTTGTGAAAGGCATATTCACAAAGGAGAAGAGTGGATCCCTGAAAATATCAAAAGACCAGGTTGAAGAGCATCTGAGAACCATCTATACAGATGGGAAAAAAGATGAACCGATCGTTGTCCCCACTGACATCCCTCCAATATCATCACCACAACATCAGTTTGATATCAGCCCTCCCAAGCTAAGCGAGGTGAAGCAGGTAGTGAAAAAGGCAAGATTGACATCTGCACCAGGCCCTAACGCCGTACCGTATAGTGTCTACAAGAACGCTCCAGATGTTTTGAAAATTCTGTGGAAGAACATGAAGGTGGCGTGGGTCAAGCAAATTATTCAGAAAGCCTGGCGAAGAGCGGGAGGGGTGTTCATCCCAAAAGAAAAGAACTCGACCACCCTTGAACAATTCCGCCAGAAAAACCTGCTGAACATTGAAGGCAAGATCTTTTTCAGTGTATTGGCACAATGACTGACACAGTATTTAAAACAAAACCACTTCATTGACACTTCAATTCAAAAGGCTGGCATCGCAGGCTTTTCGGGAAGCCTGGGACATAACAGCATTATATGGCATCAAATCCAGACCTGCAAAGAAAGAGGGGAAAGATCTTCACGTCTTGTTCTTTGATCTGGCCAATGCCTATGGTCCAGTTCCTCATCCAGTTCTGTGGGCTGCCTTTGATTTCTTCCAGGTTCCGACTACAATCACAAATCTAGTGAAACACTACTTCCAGGATCTACAGTTTTGCCTTACTACGTCAGGCTTCACCACAAATTGGCAACCGCTGGAAATATGTATCATGGCGGGATGTACCATCTCCCCATTGGCCTTCACGATGGCAATGGAGATCATTATTAGAGCCTCGAAATGGGTCGTGGGAGGAGAACGACTACAAAGTAATCAGAGGTTACCACCAATTCGAGCCTATTTGGACGATCTAACAACACTCACAACAACTGTCCCCTACAGCAAAAGATTGCTGGAGAAACTTCATCCAAATATAACATGGGCGAGGATGAAGTTAAAGCCCAATAAGTGCAGAAGCATCTCCATCATGAAACGCCAAGTTACAGACCAAAGATTTCATGGTAGTGGAACACCTGTCCCAACTATCTCAGAAGTACCAGTAAAGAGCTTGGGGAGATGGTATGATGCAAAGCTCAAAGACACTGATCAGTTCGAACAACTAAAAAATGTTACTAGCATGTACATGGAGCGCATCAATAAGACCTTGTTGCCAGGAAAACTCAAAGTATGGTGTTTTCAGTTTGGAATACTCCCAAGACTCTTGTGGCCGTTAACCGTATATGAGATCCCCATAGCCAATGTTGAAAAGTTGGAACGGCTAGTAAGCACAAAGCTGAAGCAGTGGCTTGGAATTCCACGTTGTTTAAGTTCTGTTGGACTTTATGGACATGGCAAGTTGGAATTACCAATCACAGGGCTCGTTGAAGAGTTCAAATGCACCAAAGCAAGGCTCGTCATGACCTTATCTGAATCTGAGGATGCAGTCATTCGAACAGCAGCCCCCCGGGTGGTAGCAGGAAGAAAATGGACTCCATCAGAGGCTGTTCCGAGTGCAAAGTCTGCGCTTCATTTCAGAGATGTGGTTGGACAAGTACAGCATGGAAGGGCAGGGTTTGGACTCATCCCCAAAACTCCTCTGTGGCATAAAGCAACATCAGTGCAGAAGAGACAGCTAGTGGTAGAGGAGGCTAGGAGACAGGAGGATGGAGAGCGACATGCCAAAGCCGTATCAATACCCAAGCAAGGGAGATGGACCAACTGGGAGGGCCTGGAGAAAAAAAAGCTCAGCTGGCGTGACATCTGGCAGATGGAGGGAGCTCGGCTGAGTTTTGTCATCAGGGCTACATAGGACCTGCTACCCTCCCCCCAAAATCTGAAAGTGTGGTATGGAGAAGATCCTGCCTGTTCCCTTTGTCAAGTACCTGCATCCCTAAGGCACATTCTATCAGAGTGTACTACAAGTCTCACACAAGGGCGCTATACTTGGCGGCATAACCAAGTACTCAGAGAACTGGCATCAATAATGCAACAGAAGCGAACCACCACAAACAATATCCCACAAACATCGGCAGTACAGGTCAACTTCACAAACTTCGTACCAGCTGGCCAAAATCAGAAACAGAGTACAGCACCTAAGGATACAAGCATCCTGCAGTCAGCGCGGGATTGAAAGTTGGAAGTTGACCTTGATAAGAAGCTTGTATTTCCCCCAGAAATAGTGGCTACAACACTCCACCAGACATGGTCCTGTGGTCTCCAACAACAAAACTAGTATATGTTGTGGAATTAACAGTACCATGGGAAGATGGAGTTGAAGAGGCTTATGAGAGGAAAAAGAATAAATATTCCGACCTAGCAGCTGAAGAATCCCAGAATGGCTGGAAGACCAGTATCTTCCCAGTAGAGGTAGGATGCAGGGGATTTGTTGCTACATCTACCACCAGTTTGCTGAGAAAGATAGGGGTGAAGGGTCGATGTCTCCAACAGGCCATCAAGTCCATGTCAAGTGCTGCTGAGAAAAGCAGTAACTGGCTCTGGATCAAGCGTAAGGATTCCAACTGGGCAGCAAGGTAGAGACAGATGGTATGCGGTCAGGCTTAGGCCCGACTCAGGGAGAAGGACGCCCCTGCCATGCAGAACCCATTAGGGATATGGAGGGTATGGCATGGAGGAGGGTGTACCTGGGCCGCTGGGTACACTGTTGAGCCTAATGGAGACGTTGTGGGCTTCAATCAACGAAACGTCAATGAAGCAGGGTGCCCACCTGATGACTCCAATGACAAACCTTATCCTCCTTTTCACCACTCCACACCGACTGCTACTGTCAAGAGTTTCCTACTAAAGAGATTGAAACATCTAATCCTATTAGCTTTACAAATTAATACATTAACTATAGCTTATATACTATTATATACTATTCATTAACTATAAACTAATAGTTGGAAAATGATTTATAAGAGCTGTTACTGTATACTTGTGATAAAGTGTCACAATTATTTCAAACTGGTCACATTAACCCTCTGGGGACCAAGGTGTTTTTGGGGTCCTTGAGATGTTTTGACATGCTCTGACATTTGTGCTTTTTTTCAGTTGCTTATAAACATATTAATGGCACAGGTGAAATTACACTCTATTTAGCACAAACAGGTCTACCATAATGTGTGAGCAACATGTATGTACATGTTTGTATTTTTGAGGGAATATTGTTTATGCATGGTTATTGAAAAAACTAAAAAATTAAGTTTTTGAAATAAGGACACAAAAAACATACTAAATATGTGTCCACAAGACTTTTGACTAATGTACGTTGTCGCCTAGAGTTTTTGCTTCAAAATGATCTGAAAATCATCCTTCCTAATCATTCACATAAAACAATAGATTGTTTTAAATTGTGAAAAACATTTTTTTGTTTGCCAAGGCAATATGCGGATGGGCGGAACGGCCCAACCCCTATCATGAATAATTAAGTGGTTCTCAGACAGTGACCCTGCATAATAATGAGCCTTTCATTCAGGGATGTCACACAAGAAAGAATGCAAGGACAATATATATATATATATATATATAGTCATTGCATTCTTTCTTGTATATATATATAGCCTACAGATATATATATATATATATATATATATATATACACACACACACACACACACACATATATATATATATATATACAAACAATCAAAATATAAATGAAAGCCAAAAGCACATTTTTAGTCATACCTGGAAACAAATCCTGGTCAAATGCTATATGGGCCATTCTACAGAATTGGTTCAAAGTTACAGTTGGAAACATCTTGAAAAGAAAATAGTCTTTTCCCATAAATGTCTTATAAAGTATTATTTTTTTAAAGTAGACCAATACAATAAAAATAAACCAGTCGCATTTCAAAGTCGCTCGCGAAATGACCGCCAGGTGGAGCAAAGGGACATTTATCAAAACGTAAGTGGGGCTAATGTCAATTAACAGTAAGGATGAAATTCTACAAGTTATGGTAATTTACAAATAAGCCTACAACAAACATTTATTTTTAAACAAATATTTTTAAATATGCAACATGCACGTTTAAACAACAAACAATACAATCTGAACCAGCGCTTCTGCTCCTGTATTGAGACATGCAGCGCGTTTCAGTTACGATCCTGGTTCCAGTGGCCTTAATACATTCACGGCTTTTTAAAATGTCACAAAGCGTTTTGAGATGGTTTTGAATGAAATATTGAAGTTTATAATTAGGGTATTTTGGCACACCACGCCGAGTGGCTATGCATTATTCTAAAATCTGGCTTTATTCTGGCATGTTGAATTAGAGTTTGACAAACGCGGCGGCGCGTTCATTTGAATTTATTTTTCTCATAACAGCTAAAAGAACTTACTGCGTAATTGTTGGTCATACAGATAAGATATCATCTTTTAAAACTGTAAAAGGTCTACTTTTATTCATGTAGGCTAAAGTAGGCCTACACTCACAGGCTAACGACAAAACGTTTTCTCGCTCATGTGAGAAACAAACGTTTGGGTATTTCTCAGCGAGGAAATTAATAGCCGAGCGGTAGAACTGACGGTTCGAACATCAAGATGACACGGGTTCGAATCTCGAACAAACATTGTGTACTGTAAATTTTATATTTATTAATGCAGAGAGATTTGTCTAGCTCTAAAACTTTTAAAATTGTTCAATAGTTCCAGTGGCCTTAATGCATGCACGGCTTTTCAAAATTTCACAAAGCGTTTTGAGATTATTTTGAATGAAATATTGAAGTTTATAATTAAGTGTTTTGGCAGACCACGCCGAGTGGCCCTATGCATTTTTCTAAAGTCGGGTTTTATTCGAACTTTTGCTAACGACAAAAGTTTATCTGTCGTCTCTGTCTCCGGGAACTGCGCGTCACAAAAATGAACCGAAAGCCACTTCAGCTCAGTCACTATAAAAAATCGGCTATGTCTAAAGCCTTTAAATGTCTAAATATTCAGGCTAATAAATGTTATCTGATTATGTAATCCATAATGAAAACGAGAGGTACAGAGGATCTACTCAAACATGTAGCCTATGAAAGCGCTTCCCAATGAGAAAATGACAAGGGTGAAAATCTCACTTTAATTAGCAGGCTAAATCGCCCTGAATTAAAATGTAAAAACAGATCAAATAATGTATTTGTCGAAATGTTGCGATATTGTTTCATTTAAGTTCATAATTATTCTATACATGTTATTTAATTTAGCAGCATTACCACGAAGCACCGTGGTTCGATATTTATTTGAATAATAAAAAAAAAAAAAACTTAATTCACAAATTGCATGCCTGGTTGTAAGGATCCAAAGATCCCTTTAGAATTTAATATTGAGTTGAACATTTTGTTCATGACAACAAATTAACATGCGTTTTTTCATATTATATTTAGTTTTGCTTGGAAAAAGCTGGCCCAAACCAGTTTTATTTCATCAATTACTGAAATAATGAAATATTTAGTAATAAACTTTTATGACAGAAATATCACTAGGCTACATGTAACTTAAATCATTTAATTCCTTCATTATCAACACTGTCTAGAATAGCGATTTAAGTGTAAATTGCGACTTCTCTTTGTGTTAAATCAGCCTCAGACTCCGATAGCCGGTGGGGGGTTGGAGGGACAGTTCAGTGCTGTATCGAGCGCGCAGGACAATAGGCCTAGGTGTTAATGTTCCTCTTCCATATGGAGAGCGAGGGAGACTAAATAAACTTGTTAAAAAGAGATTCAGCGCGAGAGAGGCAAAGAAAAACGCATGTTTTAATTTAATTATGTTGCTTTGGACAATTTTCGTTTTGTAGGCCTACTGTTTTAATTGTTTAATATAGCTGTCATTTCTTTGGCAATACAAATTTAAAATGTCGCAAGAATAAGATTAGCCTAGTGTTTCTTATTTTGCATCGCAAAAGAAATAAACTCTAAACCCGATGCAACCCTGTTTTAAATTAATAAAAAACTGTCCCGACACTTTATTTAAACCTTGAAATGTTCGAACTTGGTTTCAAACTTAAGTAATTTTAGTGTTCTTTTACATTACACAATAATTTAGCAGACTAAAGACGTGCTTCTTCATTTTCATTTTCTGATGCAATCGGCTGACAATCTTCCTTCATCAGTTTATGTCCTTTGTGCAGTGCTGCGGTTCCAGGAATGTAGCAAATTTATGTTGTAATAATAATTAAACAAAACTCTTGACTTTAAATAAGTAAACAGTTATAAACAGTTGGCTATTTAAGCATCAAGAAGGTTAAATATAAACGCTGTTGGCCAACATCGGTTAACAACATGTATGCTACATTGAGATTCGATCTCGGGTCATGTAGTCAATTGAAGCTCCTCGAAGCTCGTGTTGTTGCGTTAACCACTGAGCTATCGTCTGTACGTCTGTAAATGTTTTTGTTGCAATGTTTTATTTTTTCATTATTTATTCAATTTCATTTCAGTAGCCTAATTTCAGTATTGTGATTATGAATTATTTTAACTACGTTTCACTTGTTGAATTCATCTGCTACCAGCTTTCAATCGCTCTGAATGAGCCGCGGTGCGGCGGCAGATTACGCATTAGAGAGAATAAACAAATACTTTTCGGAGTCTATGATTGTAGCGCCTCTTGGCGGTAAAAGGCAGAAAATACACCCCACATTTTACCGCCGCGGTGGAACGGCTGATGTGGGCATTGTCATGGCTTGCCTCAACATTTGCGTTTGAATAGCGCGCGTCCTCCGTGGGCGTGTCAGATTAACGCGTAATGAAGTGTAATGAGCTGGGGGAAAAAAATCTGACAGCACTCTCTTTTCATACAGATGACATAAACTGAGAATATTTGTTTTTTACATAAATTACTTCATTGAAAAGAAGAGAATTCAAGCTTCATAAAGAAAAACCTCTCGTGCCTGTATGACAAGTATTTGCAGAGTTAGAGTTAATTTTTCGGACGTGTTTCAGAATGGACTGCACTGACAGAGAGAAGGCAAAACTCGCATCATGTTTATTTTTCTTTATTTGACAAAAAGCACAAAACTTTGTTTTTATTGTGAGTATACAGAAAAATAATAGACAATTAACAGGATCGATTGATGTATAACACTTATATGTACGATCAAAATCAACAGAGTATTTTAAGTCTATTTTTCTGCTATGTGAAAAAAAAACGGCAAAACGCGCCGGCGCGTTTCTGGTCCCCAGAGGGTTAAGTGTAATTGTTCCTTTTGTATGTGATGGAGTGATTCTTCTTTCTCAAAAATAACAAAATAAACAAATTAAAGATGAAATTGACTAATAGCATTATTATAAAATAATTTATTTTTCAATATTTCCATAGTTATGGTGATATATTTTTTATTGTGTGTTATTTTGGCCATGATAATCATGTAGTGATAAATCTGATATGGTGTCAGTCCTGGTTCAGGTGAAACACACGCCACTTCCCTCTTTTCAGCTGCACACACACATTTTGAGGAAATGCTCACACTTTTGCAAGGGTCTGTTTGCACAAGCATTACAGGGCAAGTTGATTTACACCAAACATTTGTGTTTTAACCCTTGTGCATCCTTATGGACATTTTTGTCCTTTTCAGTTTTTTTTTTGTTTGTTTTTTTATCACTTTGCCTGTGTTAATGCTAACTGCATAAAATTTGGCACAGGTGTGTATTTCTATTGTAATTTTACTATTTCACCGCCATTTTCTTAAAAAAATCTTTTTTGCACTAGGTACACAAAATACTCCCACTCAGCGCCTTTTGGACAAAAATGTCCCCATTGAAACCCATTAAAACTGCCATTTTTAATCCCAGTGCCATTTAACTATAAAATGATGCAATCTTTGTTAAGAGGCTTTCATTCTGTTGGCAAGGCTTCAAATTTAATTTTTTTACTATTTTTTACCAGATGGTGCCATTTTTCCAGGTTTGGCCTATAAAACAAATATCGCTTTATTCCTGTTTTCTGCTTCGGCATATTATAGAGCCAATTGGATAAATTGTGTAACGATAATTGTGTGGGTGTGTTGGTATGGATGTCTGAGTGTGGTTTGTATGCGTGTAATAAAAAAAAATTGTGTGTGTGTCTGTTTGTGTGCTTGTAAAATTTGAGAGAGAAAAACTCAATTGCCAATCTAAAATCCAATCACTGTGTGCACCAGTGGAGGTTTGCTGGCACCCAATGGGGAAAATCTGTTACTGCACCCAAACAAAATCTTACCGAAAGCTCATTTTTTGAGATATCAACCTCAAATTTGGAACACAACTTATTTAGATTTATGGCTTTGAATTTATATCAGTTTTAGAGTTCAACATGTTTCATAAAATATATATTTTATATAAAATAACGCTAATAATGTTCATAAATAATTTTCATAAACTTAAACCTCTATACAAAATGTTTGGTTTCACTTTTTTCACTTGTTTAACTTCAGCAATACTCTGCCAAGGGTCCTCTTTAAAATGAGACCAAACTTAAGTCTTTGCTCCCAAGCCTAACATTTTTATGACAGTTTTTTGACATGGACATTTTTGTCCACTTTGTAGCTATGTGTAACTTTTTTTTTTTTTGTTAATGCTAACTGGATGAATTTTGGCACAGGTGTGTATTTTTATTGTAATTTTACTATTACACTTCCATTTCCTTTGAAAAATCTTTTTTGCACTAGGTCCAAAAAATACTTCCCTCTCAGCGCCTTTTGGACAAAAATGTCCCCATTGAAACCCATTAAAACTGCAATTTTTAATCCCAGTGCCATTTAACTATAAAATGTTGCAATCTTTGTTAAGAGGCTTTCATTCTGTTGGCAAGGCTTCAAAATTTACATTTTTACTATTTTTTATCAGATGGTGCCATTTTTTCCAGGTTTGGCCTATAAAACAAATATCGCTTTATTCCTGTTTTCTGCTTCGGCATATTATAGAGCCAATTCGATAAATTATGCAACAATATTTGTGTGGGTGTGTTGGTATGGATGTCAGAGTGTGGTTAGTATGTGTGTTATAAAAAAATATGTGTGTGTGTGTGTTTGTAATGTTGAGAGAGAAAAACTCAACTGCACATAACAAATGCAATCACTGTGTACACCAGTGGAGTTTTGGTGCACCCAATGGGGAAAATCTGTTACTGCGCCCAAACAAATTCTTACCGAAAGCTCATTTTTTGAGATATCATCCTCACATTTGGAACACAACTTATTTAGATTTATGGCTTTGATTTTCTTGCCGTTTTAGAGTTCAACTTGATTTATAAAATATATGTTTTATGTAAAATAATTTTCATAAATCATTTTCATAAACTCATACCTATATAACTTTTTTTTGGATTTACTTATTATTTTTTTACTTCAGCAATAATCTGCCAAGGGTCTTCTTTAAAATGATACCAAACTTAAGTCTGTGCTCCCAAGCTTCACATTTTTATGACAGTTTTTTGACAAATGACTAAATATGCAGCCCGAGTTATATTCGAACTATAAACAATTGACCACTGAACCAGCTGATAAAATCTTTCTTTGATTCTATTACTGATTACTACTTGACACTCAAGTTTTACTAATGCAAAAGACGCGCACGTGCATAAATACTGAGAGGGTGCAAGGTGTGTTAGTGTTCACCGGGCTTTGGTCAAATAATGACGAAGTTACAAGGTGTGTATAATTTAAACTACTTAGACAACACTAACAGTAGCTGCTGTTCTCTTTTCATACTGCTCCTTCTAGTCACTTCTGAACTTGATGAACTTGACAGTACTGAACTTCTCTTGATTAAAGCTCCAGGTGACGTGTTGCCAGATATCACAAAAAGAGCTAAACAAGCTCCTTAAAAACTCAGTATAAGCAGACATGGCAAAAATGTACCGGAGAACATATTTAACCCTCTGGGGACCAGAAACGCGCCGGCGCGTTTTGCTCGTTTTTTTTCACATAGCAGAAAAATAGACTTAAAGTACTACCATAATTTCTGTTCATATAGAGTTAAGAAATATGAGAAAATAATCTGTTAAATGTCTACTTTTTTATGTGCCCACATACAATCGAAATAAAATATTGTGCTTTTGTAAAATAAAGAAAATAAACAGGGTGTGCGTTCTGCCTCTCCGTCACCGTGAACTTTTTTTCTGGAGCACGTCTCTAATCTTCAACACAACTCAGCTAATACTATTCACCCAGCCATAAGCAATATATCTTTTAAAATCATTTGAGTTTGTACTTTTAAATGATCCGATTCAAAACTAAAATAAATATTCTCCGTTTATGTCATCTATATAAAAAGAGAGACGTGTCAGCCGTTCTAATTATCTTTCTCTCAGCTCATTATCTCTGGTAATGTGACACGCCCACGGAGAGCACGCGCTATTCAAACACAAATATGTGAAGCAACACATTGAGACGCGTTAACGCCCATAAACTCTGAAAACACTATATTTTTTAGTCAGATTAATCTACTGTCGTCTTGCGCGGCTATATGAGGAACAATCCTGGGACATTTACCACAGAACAAGTGCTGGTTTATTTTCACTTCGAGGATGAGCAACAGATCAGCTAGGAAGTAAGTGTTTTATGCAAGTGCTTTGTTCTAATCGCGATATAGAATAACGTTAGTGTCTGTAAACGGAAAAATAGCATACTGTTTAAATGTGAATCATGTTTGTGTGTGTGTGTGTGTGTGAATGAATTAATGAATGAATGAATGAATGAATGAACGCACAGATACGCACTGTTACAGACTAAATAAAAATTTTAACCTGACGTTTTTTGGATTTCCAAATTCGGGGAACAGACACAGTCTCTATATGATGATATCTAGGTGAAAGAGGCTCTATGTGATTGGATTTATCTGACCTTGGTGACGTGAGGCCGCTAGCAGACGGTCGGTTTAGCCAGTCTGTCTGCTTCCTGACTTGAGCCCCAGATTGTAATGTTTTAGCTCTAAGACTATGAGCCAAATTACTAGAGAGAAGAGCAGCACCATCCCAGGAGGGATGAATACCATCTCTTTTCAACAGGTCAGGCTTGCCCCAAAAACTTTTCCAATTGTCTATGAATTCTACATTATTTTGCGGACACCACTCAGACAGCCAGTGATCCAGTGAGGCCAATCTACTAACTATCTCATCACTCCTGCGAACAGGAAGGGGGCCAGAGCAAATTACAGTGCCTGGCATCATACTTGCGAGTTCACACACCTCTTTAATATTAATTTTGGTGTTCTCTGACTGGCGGAGTCGAACATCATTAGTGCCGACATGAATAATGATCTTAGAGAATTTACGATTAGCATTAGCCAGCACTTTTAAATTTGCTTTGATGTCAGGCGCTCTGGCTCCCGGCAAACATGTGACTATGGTGGCTGGTGTCTCTATTTTCACGTTCCGTGTGATCGAATCACCAATTACCAGGGCACAATCAACAGAATTCTCAGTGGGTGTTTCACTGAGTGGGGCAAATCGATTTGTTATGGGAATCGGAACGGAAGAGTGGTTCTTTGATCCGCGACTAGAGCGGTGATCTCTCACAGTCACCCATCTGCCCTGCTGCACGGGCTCTACTTTAGCCGGAACCGAATCATGTAAAGAGTTCACTATGCTAAGCGCATCCAAAACACTATCTACAGATCTAGCATTCTTACCATCCTCAATTAAAGTTTGGATGCGTTCTGAAATCTTCTCCGTCAGCCTGACTGTCTCCTTGCATTTATCACATATAAATCCTATATTGCCATCGGAGAAGGCTGTACTAAACATATGACATGTGACACAGGTGACAATAACAGGACAAGACATTACTCACCATGTTTGTTGACTGATTCTTACTTACCTGGACTTATGAACTCAAAGGCGCGGGCGCGCGAGAGAAAATAAATAAATAAATCGCACGGGTGGCGCGTTAACAGGCTAACATTAGCGAGTTAGCGTGCTGTGTTAACAATAACGGAAGCTAGAGATGTAAGGTTAATCTCAGATGTTGGTTAAGCTGTATTTAGTAGTATAAACAACTAGAAATGATAGTAAATGATAAATGATGGCTCAAAACAGAAAGAAATACGAGGCTCAGGCGGAGCTTACAACCTCGAAGCAAACAAACACACAACATGCAGCGAGGCAGACAGGAGCAATCGATCAGCGATCCAGACAGAAGCAATCAAAAAAAAAAAAATTATGGGAGGGTCTTTGTCTTTCTCAGGTGTGGAATGCCACACATATTAATGAGAGATCACGCCTCCTTGCATAAAGCTTTCTCAAACAAAACACGTCATTAAAAATGTAAAAGACTTTATTGACTTATCTGAATGAGTAGTCAGGATGATTCTCACATAGTTTTGGAGCAAATATTCTAGACTATGTGATACAATTTTCAAAAGTCTTGTGAAGAAATAATCAATATGTGTTTTGTGTCCTTATTTCAGAAACTTTTATTTTTAAGTTTTTCAATAACCATGCATAAATAATATTCTCTCAAAAATACAAACATGTACATACATGTTGCTCACATATCATGGTAGCCCCGTTTGTGCTATATAGAGTGAATTTACACCTTTGCCATTAACATGTTTATAAATAACTGAAAAAAGCACAAATGTGACCCGTCACGGAAACCAGGGACACAAGTCGGTTCTTCGGCATTTTGAGTTATTCATAGATTCTGAAAGTGTAGTCTCCAAGCTTTCCAACGATGTGTAACACGTGGAAATCTGATAATATTTGGAGAAGTTGTGGCCATTTGAAGGTAGGAACTCAAAAAAGGTAAAATGGGAGAAAACGGCCTCAAAAGATTGTGCATTCTCACCTCTCTCTCCTGCTGGGAGTGACAATAGGGCTCATTTACATCTCATTTAGATAAGCCATACCCCCTGTAAAGCTCCCCCTGTGCTTTACAGCTTTTTTTTCTTTCCTGAGCTAGCTAATAACAATAGGTAGGTATGGGAAGGTCTAAACAGACTAAACATGAGATAACATGTACGTGTTCTTAGAATTAAAACAAAACGACAAACTTTAATGCTTAATGCAAACTCACCCCCAGGACCGGCGAATGCACTTCTGCCGCTCTAGGCGAAAAACAATTGTGCTGCCCCTCTATTTGCAACGTTTACCAGCAACAACACACAAAGACCAATATGCCATATACATATAACGCAAAACCAGCAACAACACACAAAGACCAATAAGCCATAGGCCTACATATAACGCAAATAGTGCGCAACGCGCGTGTGCCCAAAATGTCAACAATATTAAAGTTTATGCAGGAGGTAAATGCCTGCTGGCATTTTTCTTTAAGCAGTCATGACAGGAATTTTCCAAATAATCATATTTCCTCCTCAGATTACTGTTGCAAATCTCTTTACACCACTTTCTTATGTGCGTATACACACACAAATGAAATGTCCGCAAGCACATTATATCATCAGCAGGTTCAGCATCTTAAATAACGACTAGAGAGCAAATGAAGCTTAACTTACGTTTCAGAAACGCGCACGGCAGGCCTTCATCGCAGCAAAGGTCTTAACTGCATCCTCTATTTCGATTCTCTGTGCCAGTTCATGTTCTATGGAGATTGTTGCCAGTCCATTAAGTCTGTTCCCTGTTCACAAAACGTTCCCCATTCAAAGCAATCGGGACATCACATATGAAACAGTTAGCCACCGCTGTCAGCGAGCCGAGCCGCCGTATTCAAGCACCGAGGGCGCGCGCGCCGCGCCCATACCTCCGGTTCAGTTTCCCGAGCCCACAAAGTGCGGCGAAAACATTTTCGGTGTAACTGCCACGCTTCAGCTCGTCTGCGACAATCTTTGCGGCGTCCATCTTCATTGAATTTTGATATCAGATAGAGCCGGCCAGAGCGCTGCATATTAAGTAGCCACGCTGTTGGGGGGCGGGGGCAAAAGCGCCGGCGGCTATTCAGTATGGAAATACACACAGACAATGACACGCCCCTACTGCATGCTAGAATCTCCGAAAAACAAGCCGATTTCAACCTCAAAATGTACGCTTTTAAATATACCAATACTGTTATCTCAAACATGTAGAGGCTTCTTCATGATCTCAACTAACAGATTCTGCAAAAAAGCGGAAATCACCAATTTTGGAAAAAAACGCTTCTTTCTCATTTTGCTCGCAAGTTGTGCTGCCGACTTGTGTCCCTGGTTTCCGTGACGGGTCACAAATGTCAGTGCATGTCAAAACATCCCAAGGGTCCCAAAAACACGCTGGTCCCCAGAGGGTTAAACATAACTAGTAATTAAAAAACATAATTAATATCCTACAAAATTAAAAGGAATTAACTAATTTATTATGAATAGAATAGTTCAATATAAAATATTCAAATATAACAAACTGATTGATGAAGTAAAGCAATAACATGAGATTGAAAAATTATTCAGCAACACTTTATTTAAAGTTTAATTGCACCTATGTAATATTTGGATTTAATAATTATCAGTCGGAGACAGTCCCTCTAAAAGTTGACGAGTGTGTATTGTTGCCTATATTTAGCTATCAAAACGGTTTACAGATAAAGTACTTTTCATTTCTAAAGTATTTGGGTTTATTTATTATACAAAGGCCTTTTTGTCGATTTTTTGAAAATAACTACTTGTATAAATAACTATATCGTGAAATATATCGTTACCGTGAAATAAAATTAGTCATACCATGAAACAGAATTTTTGTCATACCAGCTACCCCTAGTAAAGATGATCTTACCCCAGTCTCTCCAGTTTACAGTGAGGGTTCGCCAGTAGATCAGAAAGCTGCTTGATTCCTGAGTCTCCTAGTTTATTCCCATACAGATTCAGTTCTCTCAGGTTTGAGGGGTTTGATCTCAGAGCTGAAGCCAGAGCAACACAACCTTCATCTGTCACACCACAATCACTCAACCTGTAGAGAACAATGACACACATTAAGCCTATATCCAGAGATAAACATAACACTTAAACAATAAATTACATAATGTCAATATGAAATGTATAAAAATACTCATAAGTTCACTTTGTTAAAATACATCAGTTAGGATTAGAGGATTGAATATACAGTTTGTACAGTATAAAAAAAAATTATATGGAAAGTCCCCATAAAACATGTAAAAACCAACGTGTGTGTGTTAATGTATTTGTAAACATTTTAAGGAATGTGTGTATGTGTGTGTGTTAGGGCTGGGAGAAAAAAAATGGATTCACCAAACTATCGCAATTTTTTTGTTTACGATTTTAAAATTGATTTTTTATTCCAGAATCGATGTTGATTCAAATTAAATTGCTTTAGTTATGTCCTTGCTTATAGACGAGGTTGACAGAAGTTAGCCACTCTTGCTCCAACAGAGGATGAAACGTTTTGTTATCTATGAGTGTCGTAATATCCCGTTCAAGTGGACGTGTGGAAGCGGCGTGAGACTGAATGCACTGAAAAGCCATCGCGCTACTCATATGTTGAGAGAGAGATAAGACAGTAGAGCTGCACGATTCGTCTTTAAAATACTGTGATCTCTATTCAAACACACACATGATCTTCTTCCAAATCCTCTGCCTATTAAACCTTTGACAAAATCGCAACATTTTAAATCTGTGTTGGCGCTGCTGCTGACCCAGAGAGTTGTCATGAAACACTTCACAAAAGGTCTTTTACACCTCATAATAGTATTAATATTTCTGTGATACATTATTTCAAATTATCACAGAAGTACTGGAATAAATGTTTAAAGTTCAAATATAAAAACTGATGTCTACAATAGCGATCAAAAAAGAGTAAATCAGCTTTTGATAGAAACTTGGCACTTAAAATAACGCATTTATCGATTACATTGTTTCGCAACTAAGTGGCAACAAGTGACTGTCAAAAAATATATTGGGTATTGAATTATTTGGGGAATACACTGCGGGGACTTGATCACTCCCGTAGGGCCTTCCCTAAACAGAGGATGTCTAGTTATAATGGCCGAAACATCCAATGAAGTCTGAGGTGTACTACTGACGATGTGTGCCTCGGATCACCCATCAAGGGAGGATGCCCAACCGAAAATTCCACTGTGACAACTACACTGCTAAGGTCAAGTACATTCTCCTGGTACGCACTTGCACTTAAAGGATGTATTACATCTCATCCTGTGTTTCCTGGAAAAAATATATATATTCAAGAGAATGTAGTAGGCTACTGTATGATGCTTCTGAAATAAAACTCAGAAAGATGTGATGAATTGTTTTGGTAAATATCTTTTACGCCTTGGTAATATTTTTAGGAAATTTGGCATCCAATTCCACCTATATGCCGACGACACCCAACTTTATCTGTCCTCTAAACCTTCCGCTAATTTTCCTCCATCTGTCCTCCCAGACTGTTTGGCAGAGATTAAAGAATGGTTTACTTTAAATTTTCTTAAACTTAACACCAGTAAAACAGAAATTCTCTTATTTGGCTTAAAAAACAATCTGTCGAAATCTACATGCTCATCTGTGAAAATTGACGATTTACCAGTTTCTATATCTAAACAAGTTAAAAGTCTGGGGGTCATTTTGGACAGTACTCTTTCATTTGAAGCACATATAAACAGTCTCATCCGCTCTGCTTATTTTCATATACGCAATATCAATCGACTTCGTCCGGCTCTCTCAGTAAAGAGCACGGCAATTCTAGTCCATGCTCTAGTTATGTCCCGTATTGATTTCTGCAACAGTCTTTTTTATGGATTGCCTTCTAAGGTACTGAATAAACTCCAATTAGTACAGAACTCGGCTGCCCGAATCATCAGCAGAACTCCTCTAGCTGAACACATTACTTCTGTACTACAACACTTGCACTGGCTCCTGGTAAAATATCAAATTAATTTTAAAATTCTTCTTTTTACTTTCAAAGCACTCAATAACCTTGCCCCTTCATATTTATTGGACCTTCTTCATATTTATACTTCCTCTCGGATTTTAAGATCGTCTTCTTCACTCACTCTTGTTCTCCCTAGAACTCGCACTACTTCTATGGGGTCCCAAACTTTTAGTCATGCAGCTCCTTATTTATGGAACCTGCTGCCACAGGATGCCTCCTGCCTCGCTGCCTGCTGTGTGTTTGTTTGCTTCGAGGCTGTAAGCTCCGCCTGAGCCTCGTATTTCTTTATGTTTTGAGCCATCATTTACTATCTAGTTGTTTATACTACTAAATACAGCTTACCCAACATCTCAGATTAACCTTACATCTCTAGCTTCCGTTATTGTTAACACAGCACACTAGTAACTCGCTAACGTTAGCCTGCTAACGCGCCACCCGTGCGCTCATTTATATATTTATTTTCTCTCGCGCGCCCGCGCCTTTGAGTTCATAAAGTCCAGGTAAGTAAGAAATCAGTCAACAAACACGGTGAGTAATGTCTTCTTGTCCTCTTATTGTCACCTGTGTCACATGTCATATGTTTAGTATAGCCTTCTCCGATGGCAATATAGGATTTATATGTGATAAATGCAAGGAGACAGTCAGGCTGACGGAGAAGATTTCAGAACTAGAGACACGCATCCAAACTTTATTTGAGGATGGTAAGAATGCTAGATCTTTAGATAGTGTTTTGGATGCGCCTAGCATAGTGAACTCTTTACATGATTCGGTTCCGGCTGAAGTAGAGCCCGTGCAGCAGGGCAGATGGGTGACCGTGAGAGATCGTTCTAGTCGCGGATCAAAGAACCACTCTTCCGTTCCGTTTCCCATAGAGTTGTTCCGATTCCGATACTAGTATCGGAAATGCCGCCGATACCAATAAAAATTCTGGCATCGGTATCGGCGAATACTTCTATCCGCGTACCGATCCGATACCATTTTCTTAAACAATAACTAGTTATGCACGCTAGCTTTGCGTAACGCTGCAAATCGGAGCTCAATTCTTCTTCGCTGCTCTAAACAGTGGTTGCTTGTGGCAACACAGGAAGTCGTGCTGTTGCCACACAAGCAACCACTGTTTAGAGCAGCGAAGAAGAAAACGCACGCGCGCGCCCTGCAGTATGTCCGCAGTTTGGCAGTATTTCAGACTGGACAACCAGCTAGTAAAACGGCGACATGTCTCATATGCCATACTGCAATTTCGAGGGGTGGAACAAGTATTAGCAACTTCAAGTAACACCGAGTAACCCCGCAGAACACGATTACACAAAGGCAAGGGCAGAGAAGGATGAGCCGCGCCAGAATCAACAATCTCTGAAAGCTTCATTCAAACGAAGAGAAATGTTTTCAAAAGACAGCCAAACGAGCGATCATAAATATAACCGACACAACATGTAAGTTATTAAGTTTATTATTCTGGATGACCAGCCGACGTCAAAACTGAAATACCGTTTATTTAACAAAACTGTTTATGGACCTTAAATTATAAAGAGATAATTTTCTTATATTATTCATATATCATTTTTTTAGATTCCTAGATTTATTTGTTGCACTTTTTTTATACAGTTATATATTGTAAATGTAAAATACCTTTTTTCAGTTTACAGTATTAGATGTGTGGCTGCATTTTAAGTTCTTTTTCACTTAAGAAAGATAAATAATATATTGCTGTGAAATGTATGTCAGATAATAAAAATACTCTAGTTCACTCTATGTATTTGTTCATGTTTAATTAAGGGATAAGTCTGAAGCACACCATCAAATAATTCTATCAATTCATACAGTGCTAGTATGAATCGCAGCTGTATAGATACTGTACAGACCCAGGTATCGGATCGGTACTCGGTATCGGCCGATACCCTGAGTCCAGGTATCGGAATCGGTATCGGGAAGGGAAAAAGGGTATCGGAACATCTCTGTTTCCCATAACAAACCGATTTGCCCCACTCAGTGAAACACCCACTGAGAATTCTGTTGATTGTGCCCTGGTAATTGGTGATTCGATCACACGGAACGTGAAAATAGAGACACCAGCCACCATAGTCACATGTTTGCCGGGAGCCAGAGCGCCTGACATCAAAGCAAATTTAAAAGTGCTGGCTAATGCTAATCGTAAATTCTTTAAGATCATTATTCATGTCGGCACTAATGATGTTCGACTCCGCCAGTCGGAGATCACCAAAATTAATATTAACCCTCTGGGGTCCAAGGTGTTTTTGGGGTCCTTGAGATGTTTTGACATACTCTGACATTTGTGCTTTTTTCAGTTGCTTATAAACATATTACTGGCAAAGGTGTAATTACACTCTATTTAGCACACACAGGGCTACCATAATGTGTTATCAACATGTATGTACATTTTTGTATTTTTGAGAGAATATTGTTTATGCGTGGTTATTGAAAAAACTAAAACCTAAAGTTTCTGAAATAAGGCCACAAAACACATACTAAATATCTGTCCACAAGACTTTTGACTAGTGGATGTTGTCGCCTAGAGTTTTTTCTTCAAAATGATCTGAAAATCATCCTGCCTTATCATTCATATAAAACAATAGATTGGTTTAAATTTAAAAATGACACTTTTTGTTTGGAAAGGCAATATGCGCAGGGGTGTGACCTGCTGTGATTCACACCTGAGAAGACAATGGCCCGCATAATGAGCGCATAATAGAGCTGCATACTAATGACCCTTTCATTCAGGTGTGTCACTGAGCCACAAGAATGTAATGACAATATATATATATATATATGCCTATATAATACAAAATTGGTTCACAGTTCCAATTATTTATTTATTTTTCAAATTGTGCTTGCAAATTGTATAATATCAAATGTAAAAATTTCTAGTAATTGTGCAGTTAATTATCATACTGTTTTTACAGAAAGTTTGGGAATGTATCCCAAATGTGTCACTAATAAAACACAATACAAATAATTTAAAGAGGAGGCTTATATTGAGCTTTTAAGATTTACCTAAGATTTATTTATATGTAGCCTACATATATTTTTGCTATTTTAATAAAAAGGTTACAATTACAACAACAATTAAAATTTTAACTATATTTCAAATGTAATCTTTCTTTGTATTATATACTAAAGTATACATTTTATCATACATATTTCACAGTTGCGGATTAATTAGTTTGAATATAGCTTACAATCGAACAAACACTATAATAACATCTTAGCAAACAAGCTTATTTGATGTGGCAGTATTTTACAGTAAAAACGACATCTTGTCTTTCATATGTAACATATCGTTTTTATGATTAGGACATATAAATGTTAATTTGCAGTTTAATACGTTGCTTATACAAAAATATTTTATTTCAACATATTTCAGGTGATTTTTACTTATCTCAGTATTCGAATATAGTTAGGTAAAAGCTGTTCATTCATTCACACACAAAAACGCGATTCAAACAGTCTTTTTGTTTACAGACACTATTCCATATCGCGATTAGGACAAAGCACTTGAAAATAAAGAATGTACCTATTTCCTCGGCTGGATCCGTTGCTCCTCCAAATGAAACTACCTGTAGCCTACTTCTGAGGTAATTTTTTCCAGGATTATTATTAAGATAGTACTATTATTCCTCACAGCGTCGTAAATCTGAGTCTCTTTCGGTGGTTATCCAGCTGATGTGGGCGTGGATCGCCTCAGAGCATTTGTGTTTGAATAGAGCGCGCGCTCCGTGGGCGTGGTCAAATTAACTTTAATGAGCTGAGACGAGAACGACTATCATCTCTCTCTTTTCGTACAGATTACATAAAATGAGAAAAAATGTTTTATATATAAATTACTTCATTTAAAAGAAGATAATTCAGGCTTCATGCCTGTGTGCCTGTATACCTGTTTGACTGAGTATTTGCAGAGTTACAGATGATTTTTCGGACGCGTTTCAGAATGGACTTCACTGACAGAGAGAACGCAGAACGCGCATCATGTTTATTTTTCTTTATTAGGCGAAAAGCACAACACTTTGTTTTTATTATGAGGTTCCACAAAAAAAATACAAACTTAACAGGATCGAATGATGTACAACACTTATATGTAAGATCAAAATTAACAGAGTAATTTGAGTCTCTTTTGCACTGATAAGGAAAAAAGTGAGCTGGTATCGCCGGCGAGACCGCCGACCCCAGAGAGTTAAAGAGGTGTGTGAACTCGCAAGTACGATGTCAGGCACTGTAATCTGCTCTGGCCCCATTCCTGTACGCAGGAGTGATGAGATAGTTAGCCGATTGGCCACACTGAATGGTTGGCTGTCGAAGTGGTGTCCGCAGAATAATATAAAATTCATAGACAATTGGAAAAGTTTTTGGGGCAAGCCTGATCTGTTGAAAAGAGATGGTATCCATCCCTCCTGGGCTGGTGCTGCTCTTCTCTCTAGTAATTTGGCTCATAGTCTTAGAGATAAAACATGACAATCTGGGGCTCAGGTCAGGAAGCAGACAGACTGGCTAAACCGACCATCTGCTAGCGGCCTCACGTCACCAAGGTCAGATAAATCCCATCACATAGAGCCTCTTTCACCTAGATATCATCATATAGAGACTGTGTCTGTTCCCCGAATTTGGAAATCCAAAAAACGTCAGGTTAAAAATGTAATTGATGTTCAACAAATAAAAAACAAATATAATACAGATGAGCAAATGATAAAGCTTGGGTTGCTGAATATTCGATCCCTTACTTCAAAATCTCTCATAGTTAATGATATGATTTCAGATTATAATCTTGATACGCTGTGTTTGACAGAAACCTGGCTAAAACCAAACGATTACATTATTTTAAATGAGTCAACCCCACAAGATTACAGTTATAAAAATGAACCTCGTCTGAAAGGCAAAGGGGGAGGTGTTGCTGTAATTTATAGTAATATTTTCAAAACCACTAAGAAATGTAGCTTTAAATATACTTCTTTTGAAGTATTGGTGCTTAATGTAAAAATATATAGTGTAAACGATAAATCACATTTGAGAATTATGCTGGCTACTGTATACAGGCCACCAGGGCACCATAAAGATTTTATCAAAGAATTTGCGGACTTTCTATCAGATTTAGTATTGGCTGCAGATAAAGTACTAATTGTTGGTGATTTTAATATACATGTAGATAATGAAAAAGATGCATTGGGATTGGCATTTAAAGACATTGTAAACTCAATTGGAGTTAGACAACACGTGTCAGGACCTACTCATTGTCGTAATCATACTCTAGATCTAATATTATCACATGGAATAGATGTTGATGCTATTGAAATTCTGCAGCAGAGCGATGACATCTCAGATCATTATCTAGTCTCATGTAAATTACATTTAGCCAAGGCTGCAAAGCCGACTCCGTGTTATAAATACGTTAGACCTATAACTTCTGCCACTAAAGATTGCTTTATCAATAATCTTCCTAATCAGTTTCATCATCTCAGCATCCCGGATAGCTTAGAAGAACTTGATATTGCAACAGAAACGTTTAACTCTCTCTTTTCCAGCACTTTAGACGCAGTTGCTCCGCTGCGCTTAAAGAAGATTAAAGAAAATAGTCCAACGCCGTGGTACAGCGAGCACACTCAGGCCCTTAAGAGAGCAGCCAGAAAAATGGAGCGCAACTGGAAGAAAACTAAACTAGAGGTTTTTCGGATTTCGTGGAAAGAGAGCTCGATTGCTTACAGAGGCGCTTTAAAAGCTGCTAGATCTGGTTATTTTTCAAACCTATTAGAAGAAAATAAACATAATCCAAGGTATTTATTTGAAACAGTGGCTAAACTAACAAAAAAGAAAGCTTCAAGCTCAGAAGTGTCAAAGCAACACGGCAGTGATGACTTTATGAACTTCTTCACTTAGATTGATAATATCAGGGACAAAATTATAACTATGCAACCATCTACAACAGTATCGCATCAGGAAGTGCATTGTAGTCTCCCTGAGGAATTTTTTTATTTATTTGTTGCTATAGGAGAGGAAGAATTCTGCAAACTCGTTAATTCATCTAAATCGACAACTTGTATGTTAGATCCTATACCGACTAAGCTACTGAAAGAGATGTTTCCAGAGATCATATATCCTCTTCTTAATATCATTAATTCATCTTTGTCTCTAGGATACGTACCAAAAACCTTTAAACTGGCTATGATAAAACCGCGTGTTAAAAAACCACAACTTGATCCTACAGAATTAGTCAATTACAGGCCGATCTCGAATCTGCCTTTTCTGTCAAAGATATTAGAAAAAGCAGTATCTTCACAACGTTGTTCCTTTCTAGAAAGAAATTATATCTGCGAGGATTTTCAGTCCGGATTTAGACCGTATCATAGCACTGAGACCGCTCTCATTAGAGTCACAAATGATTTGCTCTTATCATCCGATCGTGGTTGTATCTCTCTATTAGTGTTACTCGATCTTAGTGCTGCATTTGACACCATTGACCACAACATTCTTTTAAATAGACTAGAAAACTATGTTGGCATTAGTGGAATTGCATTAGCATGGTTTAAATCATACTTAACTGACCGTTATCAGTTTGTAGCAGTAAATGAAGAGATGTCTTATCGATCACAAGTTCAGTATGGCGTACCACAAGGCTCAGTACGAGGACCGCTGCTGTTCACTCTGTACATGCTACCATTAGGAGATATCATTAGGAAACATGGAGTTAGCTTTCACTGTTATGCCGATTAAACTCAGCTGTATATTTCTTCAAAACCCAACGAAACTTACCAATTCACAAAATTAACGGAATGCATAGCTGATATAAAAAATTGGATGACTAGTAATTTCCTACTACTAAATTCTGAAAAGACAGAGATTCTAATTATTGGACAAAAAACTTCCACACGTAATAACCCAGAATACTGTCTAACACTTAATGGCTGCTCTGTCAAGTCTCCGTCGTCGGTTAGGAACCTGGGTGTGCTATTTGATACCAACCTTTCTTTTGAAAGCCACGTGTCTAGTATCTGTAAAACTGCATTTTTCCATCTTAAAAATATATCTAAAATACGCCATATGCTCTCATTGGGAAATGCGGAACAATTAGTCCATGCGTTCATGACCTCAAGGCTAGATTATTGTAATGCTCTACTGGGTGGTTGCCCTGCACGCTTAATAAACAAACTACAGCTAGTTCAAAACGCCGCAGCTCGAGTTCTTACCAGAACCAGGAAATATGACCATATTAGCCCGGTTCTGTCAACACTGCATTGGCTGCCTATTAAACATCGTATACATTTTAAAATATTGTTGATTACCTACAAAGCACTAAATGGTTTAGCTCCGCAGTACTTGAGCGAGCTCTTAACGCATTATAGTCCTTCACGTCTATTGCGATCTCAAAATTCCGGCCAGTTGATAATACTTAGAATATCTAAATCGACTGCAGGCGGTAGATCCTTTTCCTATTTAGCACCAAAACTTTGGAACAGTCTTCCTACCATTGTCCGGGAAGCAGACACACTCTGTCAGTTCAAAGCTAGACTAAAAACACATCTCTTTGACCTAGCATACACATAATACATTATAGACTTCTATAAATTCAATGTTAGGCTGCATAGATTAGGTCAGCCGGAACTGGGAAAACTTCCCTTAAATCTTGATGTACTCGCTACATCATAAGAAGAATGGCATCTACGCTAATATTAGTGTCTTTGTTTATCCCGAGGTTTTCCCGCTGCCTGCCGGATCCAGGCCGTGTCCAGATCTGACGAGGGAGCTTTGCCTGGACCCGATGACAATGCAGTGCTGAAGTATCCACTATCCTCTCCCTATGGAGGATCCCTTTCCCACTCTACAGATAAAGCGTTGTGAATTCCGGCTCGCGTATCCCGAAGTGATAAAATAAAACAAAATTCTGTATCAAAATTTATAGGCAAGAAAAGTAGTTTGTTTAGGCTGGGTTGTATGAATTACAAACCTGCGCACATATTTTAAAAAGCACATAACTATAGAATTCTGAATGAGCATGTGAACGCCGTCAGCGTTAATCACAGGTTCGCGTTTAAAGTTTGATCATTTCGACAGAGGTGAATCAATCAAAGTTAACTTTAGCTGGAAGTAACATTATTCAAGAACCGCTATAACGCCAAAACAATCTGTTACCTTAAATTATATGTTTATCTCTGTAAAGCTGCTTTGAAACAATCCATTGTTAAAAGCGCTATATAAATGAAGATGACTTGACTTGACTTGATGTGCGAAACAGTGAAAGTATTCATGTTTTTAAATCTTGCCTAAAGACCCATCTTTTCCGGCAGGCTTTTATTTGATTATTTTTATATTTTAATATTTGTATCCAAGGTTTTAATAATGAGTATTTGATTATTGTTGATTGTTTTATTGTGTCTGTAAGGTGTCCTTGAGTGTCATGTAAGGCGCCTATAAATAAAATGTATTATTATTATTATTATAATTAAATATGACTCATCTTATCCATCATGTAAAGGCTGTATAAATCAAGGGGGTAATCCACCAGCCGGAAACTGAAGTCTCCCCGGGCTCCGCCATTGGCTAACAAGCCTTCACCTGCTGTTAGCATTCCATTGACTCCCATTCATTTTTGCGTCACTTTGACAGTGAATAACTTTACATCTGAGACGTTTAAAGACTCCATTTGTCCATTATTTATTTCTAAAGAAACACGACAATGTATAAAATGCTCCATTACCTTGTATCTTACGTTGTGGCCCCGTAGAAGCAGTTTTTGAAAAAATAGACTAACGATTGTGTCATAACACGCGACTCTCTGTCACATAGAAGAGAAATGACCGTAAAGACAGATGTAGAAGCTCACGCGCAATGGGGGGACGTGGAGGCATAAAGTCAAGGGAGAAGCCCATAGAGAGTCATAAAGTTGCTCCTGCTGCGAGCTCATGAACAGCTAATACTCACGATCTCCGGAGCTCTGCAAGATTCAGAAGGGAATGATTCAGATTCCTCTTGGCACCGCTACTAGAAGACGTACAACTGTCAGTCAGGTTGCTCACGTCACAACTACGTCTTCAAGCTCAGTTTGAGCATGCGCAGTGCGTTTGGCAATCAGGAAGTGAGTGCTTCTATTTGACTTCACTTTTCTCCGTTGAAGTCTATGGGGTCACTGTGTCCATTTCTTTTACTGTCTATGGTATAAGTGTATGATTTAACTTTTCCCCATTGTCCCCATAATACATATTGTATCGGCACTCAATTATTTGTATATAGTCTCTTAAAACATTAACTATAGCTTATATACTATTATATACTATTCATTAACTATAAACTAACAGTTTGAAAATGATTTATAAGCACTGTGTTACTGTATACTTGTGATAAAGTGTCATCATTATTTCAAACTGGTCGCATTAAGTGTAATTGTTCCTTTTGTATGTGATGGAGTGATTCTTCTTTTTCAAAAATTACACAAAATAAACAAAGTAAAGATGAATTTGACTGATTGCATTAGGGGTGTAACGATACACGTATTCGTATTGAACCGTTCGGTAAAAGGCTTTCGGTTCGGTTTTTGGTACGCATTTTCAAACTGAACAGTTCGTTGGACCATTTTTCCTACCGACCAAAATTTCGTTATTTCAAATGTAGGCGCGTTGCGCGTGGCAAGCGCACTCGACATGCTGGCTCGACCACAACATTGTTCAACATCAAATGGCAAATGTAATGTAAGCGGAACGAAACTGAGCTAATCGTTATTATGTGGTTGACGGACTGTTTATCAGTTTGGACCAATGCAGCGCGAGCCGATCTTGATTAAGCAGCAGTTACTACACAGCGCTGAGACATCCAGTAAAGAAAGCATTTGAATTCGCTATTGAAGTAATAACATCGCTGCGAGATCTAGTGAGAAACATTCACATTTCTCCGTTATTAATGGATCAAACAGCGCTGACGTGGAAACCAGGAAGAAACATTGTGCCATGAATGAACTATTCAGTGTCCACAGATCAGCAACATTCACCATGGATTTACTGTAGTAACACTAACTGTAACCATGGAAGTTTGCCAGGAATAGTAGGCTATAATGCTTTCAAGTGACATTACGTCAGTTTTATTTTGACATTATAAATACAATTGCTGCCCTCAAATGTTAATCTGAACTATAAATACAATTGCTGCCCTCAAATGTTAATCTGAACTAAAATAAACCTTTGTTTATAACTACTACAATATAACATTTCATTTTGTACAAGGAGCTGTTTTGCGTGCGCACGCTCGAGAAACATATCTCGAAATTGTAATGCGTGCGTACGCGAAACTATCGCGTGCGCACGCAATAGTATCTCATGCGCACGAGATTCATTTCTCGTGCGAACGAGATACTATTGCGTGCGCACGCATTACAATTTCTGGTTTGCGTACAATTTGCGTCACTGTCATTACTATGCAAGCAAGATGGCTGATGGTACTAGACACCGTAAGAAAGACGCCGATAGCGACCACGCGGCTTTAATGAATGAACTACGTGCGCTTAGCGCAAAAATGGACACTATGCAGACTACAATTGAAAAACAAATGAATGATAAAATGGAAAGTCTATGTGAGTCCATGGAAAAACTTATTAGTGAGAGTAAAGAAGTATTCAAGCGCGAGGTGGCTAAAGCAATTAAGGAGATGCAACACGCGTTGGATCTGGAAGTGGGAATTCTCTGTTCCAGAATGGATCAGATGGAAACTAAAATGAATGAGAAAAAAGCTAAGGGCAAGCAGTTTGATCCTGACGTGTCGTTGGTAATTATGGGACTGTCGCAAGCGGAGGGAGAAGATGTTGAGGCCAAAGTAAAAACTCTGCTGGGAGAGGGAATGGACTGTGCCAAAAATTGTGGCCGTGGAGCGCATGAGGGCGCGAGGGCGAAATCCGGGACTCATCAGAGTGGAACTCGAGACAACGCCGGAGAAGGTGGCAGTGCTTCGGCGGCGGTTTAAACTCAAGGACAACGAAAGCTACCGAAGGGTGTATGTTTCGTCAGCGAAATCACACGCTGAGCGTCTCATGGAATTTAATCTTAGGACTCTGCTTAGAGAGATCCCTGCTGCTAAAGATTACTATTTGGCCAACAATGGACGGCTAGTAAAGCGTGGTCAAGCCAGGGGCATGTTGGGATCGACACCACAGTCTTCGGATTGAAGACTTCATGCCCAGCCTGTAAGTACGGATTATATTGCTTTAGTTCATTGGAACGTTGATGGATGGACGCTTGCAAATAGTAAGTTAAGAGCGGAACTGCTTCTTTCGTTTGAGCCAGGAATTATTTCATTAAATGAGACTCATTTGTCCGCTCTTATACCTGAGCTTCATGGATACAGTTGGATTGGACATAATCGTGTGGCTCATAAAAGAGCTGTCAAAGCCTCCGCGGGTGTGGGTGTATTTATCAAAAAAACGATTTTGGACAATTTTTCTGTAACGATTGAGGACAAGACTTATGATGGAATTCTGTGTTTGCGGTTTGAGCACACGAGCTCACAATATTCATTTATTTTGATTTCATGGTATTTGTCTCCTGAAACTTCGACATGGGGCCGTAATGCTGACCTTTTTTTATGCACACTTATTGTCTTTGATTTTTATGGTTGAGGCTGATTCTGTTTATATTTGTGGGGATCTGAATAGTCGTGTTGCGCACCACAGAGACTATGTCGATTAGGATGATATTAGTCCTAGAGTGGTGTTGGACTCGGGCTTGAACAAACATGGGGAAAGTTTGATTGATTTCCTTAAAGAGTCGAAATGCTGTGTGGTTAATGGAAGAATAAACCCGGTGTATGATAATTTCACATCTATTTCTGTTAGGGGTAAGGCGGTAGTTGATTATATTGTGACGAGACATGAAGATTTAAGAACATGTAGTGAATTTAAAGTATTCACTCCATTTGAATTATTGGAAAGAACTGGGTCCCGAGGGCTAATAGATGAGAGGAGTAGACCCCCTGATCATTCTATGCTTTATTTACGTTTTCAAACAGCAGAGATGTTTATAAATAGTGTTGATACTACATCACTTTGTAAACTACCAATAAGAAACATCAAAGACAATTTTCTTTCTTCTGAAACTTCTGATGAAGCCCTAAAAAATGTTATAGTACAATTAGACAAGGGTATGGAAGCACAGGATAATGTTGATTGTTGTTATGAACTTTTCTGTGGGGTTTTGTATGGGGAAATGAGTCAATATGAGTCAAAACTGCATGGAAAACGAGCCCACAAGAAATGGTATCGAATTAAACAACCGTTTTGGAATAATGAATTACATAATATTTGGACAAATCTTCGTGTGGCAGAGAAAAGATATTTAAAATGCAAGGAGCCTGTTTTAAGGAAGAATTTGCATGGTATATTTAAAACCTGTCAATATGATTTTGATCAAAAACTTAGAATGTATAAAAGGCGTTATAGGAGAGGTAAAGCTCTTGAAATAAATATTCTTCAAAATATTAATCCACAGCATTTTTGGAAAGAAATAAACAAGCTTGGCCCAAAGAGAAATAAATTAATTCCATTTGAAATAGTCACGGAAAGTGGGGGGTCAGTATTCGAGATAGATAAAATATTGGACAGATGGGAGAAAGATTATAGAGATTTGTACACTTGTGCTAGCTCTAACCAGTTCAATTATACATTTCTAGCTGAGATATGTAAAATTAAAAATCTAATTGAAGTTGGATCTGTTATGTTGGAAACACCCTATCTTAGTAGTGTGCTAAACAATGATATTTCCTTAGAAGAAGTTCAGAAGGTAATTGATAGAACCAAACCTTATAAAGCTGTTGGTGTGGATGAACTTTCTAATGAGGTTCTTAAATAACCCGCGCTGTTAAATACTCTCCACATGTTATTCCAATATTGTTTTAAGAGTGGGACTGTTCCCTCGGTGTGGTATAGTTCGATCATTAAGCCTATTCCAAAGACCACACAGGCTGACCCAAGAGTACCTTTGAATTATAGAGGAATAAGTTTGCTAAGTACAGCATGTAAAGTGTTTTCTGGTATTCTTAACAACCGACTAAGTGAATATATTGAAACTAATGGAATTTTGGTGGATGAACAGAATGGGTTTAGAAAACACAGAGCATGTATTGACCATATTTATGTTTTATCATCTGTCATTAGAGCAAGGTTGCAGGAAAATAAAAGTACTTTTGTTTGTTTTGTTGACTTTAAAAAAGCTTTTGATTGGGTTAATAGAGATTTGTTGAAATATAAGTTACTTTCTATTGGTATTACAGGTCACCTGTATAATTCCATCAGAGCTCTGTACAAGGCTCCAGTGGCCTGTGTGCAAATTAATGACATGAGGACAGGATGGTTTCCCACTCCATTTGGGGTTAAGCAGGGAGATGTTCTTTCACCCACTCTTTTTGCGCTTTTTGTGAATGATCTAGCTCAAGAGATAAAGTTAGCAAATTTGGGTATAGACATTGATGGTTTTAACCTCAGCATTTTATTATATGCAGATGATATTGTTGTTTGCGCAGATGAAGAAACTAAACTACAAAGAATGTTGGGTATTATGAAGGATTGGTGTAATAAATGGAGACTTTCTATAAATGGGGATAAAACACAAGTTGTCCATTTTAGGAAACCATCTGTGTTACGCAGTGAATTTGAGTTCTTTTTTGGACAAACACAGCTTATGTATTTCAGATCTTATAAATATCTTGGTTTCCTTTTTCATGAAAATATGACATTCTCAGAAGGGAGAAGGGTTTTGTCTGAGTCTGCAGGGAGGGCCCTGGGAGCCGTTATTAGTAGGATGAAGCTTTGCCCAGAAATAGGTTATGCAACATTTACCCAGCTGTTTGACAGTATTGTGGGATCTATTTTGTTTTATGCAGCTGGGGTCTGGGGCTTCGAAGATGCTCCTGAATGTAATAGACTGCAGAGCAGGGCCATGAGGTGTTTCCTTGGAGTGCACAGGTTCACTACTAGAGCTGCGCTAGAGGGAGATATGGGCTGGGACCTTGTATGGTGAAACAAAAGGTGGAATTAATAAGATTATGGAATCGTTTTATAAGATTACCTGAAGATAGACTTACTCGGAAAGTTTTTGATTGGGATAAAGCTCACAATTATCCTTGGTCAATGGAGGTCCTCGGAATACTCTTATCAGTAAAAGCACAGTATATATTTACAAATACTTTACAATGTGATATATCTCAGGTCAGGCAGTTTTTGTTTAATTCTTACAAAGAGCAATGGCAATGGCAGGTGTTAAATAAGCCCAAATTGAGAAGTTATGTTCACTTTAAAAATGAATACTCCATAGAGCCTTAAGTCAAATGCTGCTTAACTAGATCACAGAGGTCTTTGTGTGCCCAGCTTAGAGCTGGGGTGTTGCCCTTGCAGATCGAGGTGGGGCGCTATAATGGTGTCCCAGAAGAGGATAGATTATGTGTTTTGTGTGATTTAATGGTTGTTGAGGATGAATGGCATTTTTTGTTTTTTTTGTCCTTTATATCATGAATTAAGAGTGGTTATGTTAGAGAGAATTCAACATAAAAAGCCTGATTTGTTTTGGATGACGGATGGGGATATGTTGAATTGGCTCTTTGAAAATGAAATTTATAGTTTAGCTAGATATGTGGAAAAGGCGTGGAAACTTAGGCAAAGGAATTTATATCCTGGCCTAAATTGACGGTGTCTTGTTTTGTTTTGTTTGTTTATATTGTGAAAATGATGGTGATATATCTTTTTTGATAGTCATCTTCCTATGTGCTTTGTATGATGGTCATCTTTGTGTATTATGTTTGTTTTATGTCATTAGTGTCTTTTAAGCCTAAGGGCTGGGCATGTAAGTGCAAGACACTTTAATAAAAAAATATATAAAAAAAATAAAACTATGAGGAAAACAAGAGCATGGATGTGGATGCGCATGAGTTGATCGAAATCTATTTTAAACTAGGACTTCCATTACAAAGACATAGTTTCTGTTCTTGCATTTCGACAGATACTGTATACTGAGCACTGAGCAACATTTAAAACGCATTTTGAGGTCTAGAAGTCTGTTTTCGACGGAAAGGGTACTCAAATATTGAAGACGCGATTGCATTTATTCAGCATCAACTCCAAACTTCAGGTCAGCTCCATAGATACAGGTGGATGCATGCAAAGTGTAAAGAAAATGGAATACATATCAGAAAAGAACATGTTCGATTCATTTTGAGCTCGTTAGATCCTGGTGGTGTAGAATGCAGAAAAGTCCGACGTCTCCATCGGCGTAACTATTTTGCAAAAGGACCAAATTACATCTGGCATAGGGTTGGGTATCGGTTGGGTTTTATCCGATACCAGTACCTACTCGGTATTTTTTAAACGGTTCCGGTGCTTAAACGGTTCTTGAAACGGTACTTAAGAAAACGAAACTGCACACACTTTATCAAAAAATAATACCCTTTTATTTACAGGGCCAAACTGGACACAATATTAACTTAAATCTTTAAACAATATAAATACAAGTAACATATGGTAATAATAAAACCAATATAAAATAAAAATTTTTACATTACATTTTACACATTTACATAATATCAAATAAAACAATATTGTATCAAACAATGTAATAATACTGGAGATTAATAGAGATTACTAGCAGAGCTGCCAACTCTCACGCAATTGACCGTTTTCACACGCTCTCACGCCACACATCCATTTTCTCACGCAGAGAAAAATCGCGGACAAAGAGGACACCGACAGACAAGACAGAGAAGGTTACTTTTGATATGGAACAAATCCACAGCTGTCAGATTCTGTCAATATTTTTACGAGATTCACACAATAAATAACGTTTTGGCTCTTTGAAATGTGACAGATCGCTGTAGCGCGTCAGTTCAAACGGCACGTGATACAGCAGCCTACAAATACAAATCCACTGCTTCTTAGCTACGCAGCATTGAGTGAACCTATGAAAGAGAACATCTCTGGTTACTGGTGTAACCTATGTTCTCTCAATAGGGAACGAGACGCTGCCAAGCTCCTCGCGCTGCCGACCAGCTTCCTTTTTCGGCAGAGAAATCTGAGGAGCAGATGGCGGCGCGCGCGCCAACATAATATGAGGACGTAAGTGCGTCGATGCGGCGCCCGCGCCATTAGCCAATGAATTGGCTTGATTCTATATGGGATTCAGACTATCGGCACACCCAGAGGGCGTTCTGACACGTAATTTTACACGTGAAATGCAGCCAAACCTTGCGAGCAAGAGCGCGCTTGCGAGACAGAAGAGACTGTGCGTGTGTGTGTGTGTGTGTGCGTGTGTGCCTAATTAAAGTCAGGCACCGAAATCAGGCACCGAAATTGTCGTTCTTATTCGGTCTGGTTACTACCGTTTACGTCGGAACCGGTTCCCTATTGGCACCGAGTTTCGGTACCCAACCCTAATCTGGCACTTTGATTCTTATGACAAACTGAAGCCATATGGTATTTGCATAAACGGCTGTATTGACGGCTTTTCAAGAAAGATGATTTGGCTGAATGTGTACACAACAAGCAGTGACCCGAAGATCATTGGAGGATACTACATGGAAACAGTGAAGAGTTCAGGTGGCTGCCCTAGAATCATTAGAGACGTCTGTGGCACAGATAATGGGCATGTGAGAGACTTCCAGCGTTTCCTCAGACGCAACATTCTACAGGAATCTAATATTGACTGCTACATAGAAGGTGCAAGCACAGCCAACCAGCGAATAGAAAGTTGGTGGGGATTTCTCAGGAAAGAATGCATGGAATTTTTCATCTCTTTGTTTGGTGACCTCAAGGACAGAGGATTGTTCGACGGGGGATTTTTGGATCGTTTACCCATTTATTGACTTATTCAACCAGGCTGATTGCCGGCTGATTCAACAAGACCAGGCCACCTGTTTAGGTGCGGGATGCATTGCGTTTAAACTATAGGCCTGGTTGGCACAGACTTGGGGAGGGGCCACAAATCCGTGAGTACAGTTTACAAACCCGTGGGAACGGATTGCAAAAGCGTGGGCACGGTTTATGAATTTGTGGGTACAGATTGCAAAAACTGAAGGCATGGTTTACAAATCTGAGAGCGCGGATTAGGAAGTAGGAACTCGTGGGTACGGTTTATTAATCCGTGAGCACGATTTGTTAAACCGAGGAAACAGTTTGAGAATTTGTGAGTAGGCCTACGGTTTATAAACTGAGCGGACGGACTGCAAAACCGTCGCCACGGATTTTCATTTTTTTTCCAACAGGTGACTTCCCGGGCTCCGTAGAATATCCTATGTTCATCAGTGGTTACAGCCTATATCAAGCAGGGACACTTTGTGTGCATTTTATTTTGTGATTTCACCGGAATGAATAGAGAGTCTTCGCAACGGCGATAGATTGAAACACGCGTCCAAGTGAAGATTGCGCAACTCGCGCAGCGCGTCATCCATGCAGCGGACACGACCCCTTAGCTTGATTTCAAAAACAAGAGATTTTAGCACTAAATCTCTTCTTTAATAGCGAACTAAATGAATGATCTGCTAGTTAACTGGAGATGTTTTATTTATTTGTATTAGGTTCATCCGTGGCTCAATGTTTCAAAAAGTAAATGTGTGTGAAACCATTGTAAAAAACAATTGGCGTTGATTGACGCCAATCGACGTTCATGTTTTTTCTTCCGTCTATTTAAAAGTTAGGCTAATAATAACATGTTGCATTCTATACGGCCTGATTATGTCATTTTTTAAGTTACATAGCCTGCCTCCAGTTTTCCTCAACTTGACTAATTAAGAGGCGATATTTGACCGGCATATCATCAAAATGTCCGTAAAACGAAACCTAAACTCTGATATATATATATATATATTTAAAAAGGGCCTCGTTGATTAATTTTGCCTGGGGCCCCCACTCAGTGTAGGTTCACCTCATACCCGCTACAAATGAGAAACTACGGAGCCCGGGAAGTCACCTGTGGGAGAAAAAAAAAACAATCTGTGGCGACGGTTTTGTAATCCGTACGCTCAGTTTATAAACCCTACTCACGAATTCTCAAACTGTTCCCTCGGTTTAACAAAGCACTCCATTTAATAATTAAGCAGCATTAAAAAAAATAATCATTCTACATTGAAAAATGCCATTACAGATTAAAAATGACACAACCAATTGCAGTTTGAATAACTTTGTTTCAAACATTTATCTTAAATTTATATTTGTATTGCAGGATGAAATGGATGAAACCGCACGTGTGTGGGATGCACATGTAATAAGACCTTCAAAGAACAATCGAGTGCCAAGCGGTAGACCCAATGTGATGTACTTATTCCCAGAGCTCTATAGAACGGAGAACTACATGCAGCCGGTGGACACAGGAGACCTACAGCTGTGCAATACAGAATGCTCATTTCGATCGTCTATACCATGTGACAGTGATGTCTATGAGATTTGCAATACTGTTATGATAGAAGCTCACTTTGAGCTTCCAAAGGACTCGTACCAAGCAATAGACTTATACTTGCATCTAAGGAATGAGTTATTGACCTTATTGTAACCTGTGCTCAGGGTGTAGATAAATAGAGGGGTGGTGGCACCTTGTTTAAAGGATATTTGATACTTGTTTGACATTTGTTTTATTGATTATTATACTTTAACACAGAAAATGTACTGATGACATCATCTAACGATGTTTACAAACATGGTTACTCAAACTTATGTTTTTCTTCATTACAATAAATTGTAAAAAAGAAAACAAAGAGAAAGAAAAAACGGCAACATATATTGAATGAATTAAAATTAAATTAAAATATGTTGCAGTAAATATTAAAATTACTGTGCATAAGAAACTCTGTTTTATTTATTTCACAGGAATATATTTTCATTACTGTTTACCTGAAATGTACAAACATTGTTTTTGTTTATAAAACATTTCTATAGTCTAAGTTGAAACACTAAATGGCTCTCAAACACATTATTTAACAGGGTATTTAATTTTATATTAATATAACTGCTACTGACTTGTAACATTAATGAACACAAAATATAAAGTCATGTACAACATAGCTATTCTAGACATACATTTTCTTCTTTCAGTTCAACTGAATGTAATTTTTTTGTATAAAACTCAAATTTGACCGTCTCTTTAGAATAAAATTTAACTTTAAAACCTTAAAACATAATTTAAAACCACTCAATCATTAAAAAAATTCTAAATGAAGATGAAAAAAAAATCATAAAGTAGCAATAAAAAAAATGTGTATAACCAGTGGTGTAAAAAAACAACAACAAAAAAAACTTAGTCAAGTTCTCAGTTCAGTTGATTCAGTTACATAATGTCCATAGCAAAGCAATCTCCACTTAGGACATTGTCAAACTCTGCACGAAATGCAGGGTAAGAGTTGTATGTACACGGCAAGTCGAGAACTGCTTCACATGTATGTGCAACAGGCTTGCGTCCAAGACCACATAATCCATTAAACATGACAGATTTTGTCTTTACACATGACAGTACAGCCAGTACAGAATCGTAGGAAAGTCTCCAGCTTTCTTTGGTCTAGGTTTTTCACGTAGCGCTGCAGATAATTAAAGCTGCCGTCGGCAACATTTTTTTGATCATATTCAGTGAAATCGACACTATAATCTGACAGAACAACATAAATAAAGTGGTTTTAGAAAAAAACCCGAGCTTCTAACTCCACCTGGAGCGTGTTATTTGTTTTGCAAAGATCCACAGCTCCCGGTTCATCATGTCCAATCAGCGCAGGGGGGGTGTGAGATCTGACTGTTAATCACAGATCGGGCACACGCCACCCCTCGCGCACGTTACAATCACATGCACACGCCTGAAGTTCGCGGAAGTTCGCGCAGTAACGAAGAGTGATGGCGGAAAATCAAGTACGCTGATTTAGAGTATAAATGACGTTAGCAATTGCAATCTATCGGTAGATTAGCCAAGACAGCATACCTCCAAATACTCCATGGTGTTGATGGATGCTGATGAGACGGGCGCGTTCCAGGGCTCTCAAGTTTTGAAGACAGGTAAGAGTGACACCCAGCCGACGGGGGGTTGGATACATTTTTGTCATTGGTTGTTGCGTTAAATCTTACCCAGATACAATAGTGCTATTTTCTGATTGGCTATTGTGTAGCTCGACGAACAACACCAGAGGAAACACGCTTGATTCATGCCGGTTCCATAGTGAGAGCGGCGCGGCCAGAGTTTTGGGCGCTGCGGCATATTAAATATATTTCAAATAGTTTTTCAGCGTGAGAAATACAATGTGTGGCGGGAGAGCGTGACAAAAGACCGAAATGAGTGACTGTCACGCTCAATGCGTGACACTTGAGAGTCCTGGCATTCACTGAAAATCTGGTGCACACGCACTGACGAGCATGAACTGGGTGGGAGGGTATCCGTTGATAGTGGGGGAGGGGCATGAGAGTTGTAAACATTCAACATTTTCCTAAATCCACTCAATCTGCCAGACTTGCCGACTGGAGCTTTAAGGGTCAGCTGCTCTTGCCGGTTCAAGAAATATTTTGCTGGCTTTATCATTTGTGCCACTTTCTTGGTTGTAGCTTTCTTTGACTCGTATGCTTCCAGTATGCTTTGTCTGTTTAGATTCAGAATGACACTCGGCATAATGGTTTGGAAGCAGTCAATAATAAATTTGGGCTCTTGAAGGAGAACTTTGTGAGCCATTGTCAAAATAGCTAAACAGATGTTTTCTTTTGACGGCAAGTGGTATGAGCCCATCCGTGAGAAGAGATCAAGTAAATCTTCTGCATCACTTTCACCCAGACTGCCTTGAACAGCTTTTTCAACAACGGACTGCTCTGAGGTAGACAAATATTTAAAAAATGAGGACATCAGGAGCTCTTCATCCACAGAGTCAATACCATCAATACATGCCAATATAAATGCTGGAGACAACCTGACAGGCATCACACCATGATCAATGTAGCCTTTCAACCATACTCTTCCAACAGCTTGCCACTCCCCCTCCAAGTAGTCTGGCCGCAGTCTTGGAACTCGTTCTTCTTCACCCTCACACTGAGCAAGAAAATCTTTCCAGAAGGCAGTGTACAGTTCCCGTGAGACTCCATTCGATCCGCAGGACTTTTTTCATGAAATGGGGATCCATGAAGATCTCCAAAACATCTTTGACTACATTTACCCTTCTTACCTTCACAGATTTGATCTCTTTTATGCTCTCAGATTCTTCAGATGCTTCCATAAAATGCCCTCCAGAAAATAATCCATCTAACTGACGGGGTTAATCATTTAACCCTCTGGGGTCTAAGGTGTTTTTGGGGTCCTTGAGATGTTTTGACATGCCCTGACATTTGTGCTTTTTTCAGTTGCTTATAAACATATTAAGTCAAGTCAAGTCAAGTCAAGTCAAATATATTTATATAGCGCTTTTCACAATACAGATTGTATCAAAGCTGCTTCACAGTATCAATCAAAACAACTTAACAGTGTTTGTTTATTACTGGAAAAGACATCCAAGTTTGGTAGAGCTGATCAGTGGTATGATGGGTCATTTAATTTTAATATCCCCAACTGAGCAAGCCAAAGGCAACAGTGGCAAGGAACCGAAAAACTCCATCAAGTGACCCGATGGTGTCCTAAAACTCCATCAGATGACCCAATGGAGAAAAAAAAAAACCTTGGGAGAACCCAGGCTCAGTCGGGGCCAGTTCTCCTCTGGCGTTTATGAAGTAGAGGATTAAAAATTGTATATGAATGCCTGGCTAAATAGATGCGTCTTTAGTCTAGTTTTAAACTGGGAGAACGAGTCTGAGCAACGAACAATATCAAGAAGGCTATTCCAGAGCTTCGGAGCTAAATGTGAAAATGCTCTCCCTCCTTTGGTGGATCTGGATATCCTAGGAATGACCAGAAGCCTCGAATTTAGTGATCTTAAAGAGCGCGATGGATTATAGGGCGATAGAAGATCCGTTAAATAGACTGGAGCTAAACCATTCAGAGCTTTATAAGTCAAAAGCAAGACCTTGTAATTAATACGGAACTTTATAGGTAACCAATGAAGTGATGATAGAATCGGTGTTATATGATCATATTTTCTTGATCTAGTAAGAACTCTAGCGGCTGCATTTTGGACTAACTGTAGCTTGTTTATTGAAGATGCAGGACAACCAGCTAATAAAGCATTACAGTAATCTAGTCTCGAGGTCATGAATGCATGAACTAACTTTTCTGCATCAGGGACTGATAGCATATTACGTAGCTTAGCAATGTTTCTAAGGTGGAAAAAGGCTGTTTTTGTAACATATGAAATATGCTTTTCAAAAGACAGGTTGCAGTCTAATGTAACACCCAGGTCTTTTACTGTAGCGGATAAAGTAACAGGGCATCCTAATATGTTAAAGTCGTGCTGTGAAAGGTTTTGTGGACGGTTTTTAGAACCGATAAGTATTACCTCTGTCTAGTCTGGATTTAATAAAAGAAAATTACGCGTCATCCAATCTTTTATATCTTTAACACAATCTGTCAATTTGGATAATTTAGCGTCTTCATCTGGCCGTGATGAAATATATATTTGAGTGTCATCGGCATAACAATGGAAACTAATTCCATGTTTCCTTCGAATATTACCAAGTGGCAGCATATATATTGAGAATAATAAAGGGCCTAACACAGATCCCTGGGGCACTCCATAGTTTGCCGAAGTTATGATCGATTTTTCTCCATTTAAGTAGACGAAATGGTAGCGGTCAGATAAGTATGACCTGAACCAGCTTAATGCTTGTCCTTGAACACCAATGTAATTTTGTAGTCGATCTAAGAGTATTGTGTGATCTATAGTATCGAACGCAGCACTAAGATCAAGTAAAACTAGTACTGAGATACAGCCTTGGTCCGAAGCTAAAAGTAAATTATTTGTGATTCTAACAAGCGCAGTTTCAGTGCTATGATGTGGCCTGAATCCAGACTGAAACTTTTCATAGATGTCGTTTTCTTGCAAGAAAGAGCCGAGTTGAGTGGACACAACTTTTTCTAATATTTTTGACATGAATGGAAGATTTGAGATGGGTCTGTAATTTGCTAGGTTATTTGGATCTAATTGTGGTTTCTTAATAAGAGGTTTTATAACTGCCAGCATTAAACGTTCTTGGAACATGACCTAAAGATAAAGATGAGTTAATAATATTGAGAAGAGGCTCTTCCACTTCTTTCAATAGTTTAGTTGGTATATGATCTAATAAACATGTTGTTGTTTTAGCTGAAGTGATAAGTTTATTTAACTCTTTTTGTTCTATGGTTGTAAAGCATTGTAATTGTTCTTGCGGTGTGATAATTGCGGCTGAATTATAAGGCACGAGCAAGGATTGAGCGTTTACGATTGTGATTCTGATGCTTTCAATTTTCTCGGTGAAGAAGTTCATGAAATCATTACTTCTAAACTGTAACAAGGTATTTTGTTCAGACGACGTCTGTTTATTTGTTAGTCTAGCCAGGGTATTAAATAAAAACCTTGGATTATTTCGGTTGTTTTCTATTAGTTTGCTGAGGTGCTCAGCCCTGGCTGTTTTAAGGGCCTTTTTATAATGTGACATACTGTCTTTCCACGCGATTCTAAAGACCTCTAAATTAGTTTTTTTTCCATTTACGCTCTAAATTACGGGTTTCTCTCTTTAAAACATACGTAGTATTATTGTACCATGGTGCTATACTTTTTTCTCTGACCTTTTTTAATCTAATGGGTGCAACAATATCCAATGTTCTAGAGAGAATGGAGCTCATAGTGCTAGTTAATTCGTCTAGTTCATCTGTTTGTTTGGGTTCAGGCAGCAGCTGAGTCAGATCAGATAAGCTATTTGAGAAATGATCTATGGTGGATGGAAGAATTGTTCTACCTGGTTGATAACGTGGCGCAGCATGACAAATTACGGAAGTGCGTAATATGCAAGTTACCATGTAATGGTCCGTGACATCATCACTTTGTGGAATGATATCTATATCGGTTGGATCGGTTCCATATGATATAATTAAATCGAGTGTATGATTTAGACGATGAGTTGGTCCGGTGACGTTTTGCTTGACCCCGAAGGAGTTTAATAAATCTGTGAACGCAGCCCCTAACGCATCATTTGAATTATCTACGTGTATGTTAAAATCTTCAACAATTAATGCTTTTTTGACGTAGACCAATAGATCTGATAGAAAGTCTGCAAACTCTTTTAGGAAATCGGTGTAAGGCCCTGGAGGTCTATATACGGTAGCCAATGCTAGAGATAATAGGGATTTTTTTCTTACATCTAAGAGCGTAACATTTACCACAAGTACTTCAAACGAATTAAACCTATGACGAGTTTTCTGAGTAACATTAAGGATATCTCTGTAGATTGTTGCAACACCGCCGCCACAACCGATCAGACGGGGTTCATGCTTATAACAGTATCCTGGTGGAGTAGACTCATTTAGACCGAAATAATCATTTGGTTTAAGCCAGGTTTCAGTAAGGCACAGAACATCGAAATTATTATCTGTGACCATTTCATTTACAATAACCGCCTTAGGTGTGAGCGATCTAATGTTTAGAAGACCTAGCTTTAGAAATTGTTTTTGTTCACTAATAGCGAGATTTTTTGTTTTAATAACAATTCGATTTTTTCTTGATCCCGCGGTAGATTTATTATTTGATCTCAGTAAACGAGGAATAGACACAGTTTCTATGCAATGTTCTACACTAGTATTAATAATCAATTAAATTGGTGCAGTAGAGACTGTGATTTGGATTTTTGGTTACTAGTCAAACGGTATTTAACATCTTGGAGATGTTATCCGACAGAAGATATGCCCCGATTCTACTTGGGTGTAAGCCATCAGCGCGGAAGAACCTCGGTCGCTCCCAAAACAGATTCCAATTATTTACAAAGAGTAGTTTCTCCACATCACATCATGACAATAACCATTCATTTAGCGCGAATAATCTACTGAACTTTTCATGCCCTTTTCGGTACGTAGGAAGCGGTCCAGACACAATAATCGATGTTTCAGGTGATGTTCTGCGTACCGTATCGATAAGGCTCCTGAAGTCTTTCTTCAGAACCTCCGTCTGTCGCAGCCTAGTGTCGTTAGCTCCCGCGTGCAGCACAACAGCTCGTCACCGTTCAAGATCTCAGTTACCCGTGCAGTGATATCGAGAACACGAGCCACAGGAAAGCAATGAGTGTGCACCTTACTTTTACCTAACGTAGCGTGGACGTGTCGGACCGTGGAATCGCCGATGATCACAGAATCGCGTTCCATTTCACAAAGAGGGGAGAAGCGGTTCTGGGTGGAGATCTCGAAAACCGGGAGGGGCGAAAAGATTCTTGTCCTGGCACGCGGCTTCCGCGGAACCACCCAGGCTTCGTGGTGGTGTGTTGGAGCCGGAGTGAATGAAACCATTGCTGATCGTGACCTGGACGCTCGGGACCAATGCTGAGAAACGCACGGAGTAGATGTGGTCAGCGTCAGCGGGTTACTAATATTAATCGCTGATCCGTGTGCATCAGCGCGTGATGTTTCAAGAGCTAAACGCCGGTCTCTCAGCTCAGCTGGTCTCTCTAGAAGGTCACGGATCTGTTTTTCTACAGCCTCTAATTCAGACTGCACCGTGAGCAAATCAGATTTGTTCTCATCTGCACCAAGAGGTAGATAACATACATCTGATATATTCGCCAATTTAACAGATGGACATTAAGTTAGCAATGATGCAACCAGTGATGCTATTAATATTTATACTATTTTATGACTCAAGTCTTGGGTTTAATCCATCTAGTGGTACGGGTGTAATGTAGACGCACGATAGACGGGAAAAATATTTGTTTGTAAGTGAGTGTAAAGAACGCGTCTGGCAATCGATCGTAGGGCCGAGCAGCAGTGAAGCAGTGTCTCGCTCTACAACCAAATGATCCAACCGTATTTGCGGTTCCAGCCGTATAATGGCTTGAGACGCGTCTTGCCACGTTTATAAGTGAGTGTAAAGAACGCGTCTGGCAATCGATCATAGGGCAGAGCAGCAGTGAAGCAGTGTCTCGCCCTACAACCAACAACCAAATGTTTCAACCGTGTTTGCGGTTCCAGCCGTATAATGGCTTGAGACGCGTCTGGCCAACTGTCCGAGTTGTAATTATGAGTTAAATGATGGTTCAGAATAGAATAAAAGAAAGAAATACGGAAAAACAGAAGGAAATACGAAGCTAATACGAGGCTTAGACAGCCACGATGCAAACAAACTCACAGCAGGCAGCGAGGCAGACAAGACAAGACAAGACAACACATGTGCCATATTAATGGCACATGTGTAATTACACTCTATTTAGCACAAACAGGGCTACCATAATATGTGAGCAACATGTATGTACATATTTGTATTTTTGAGAGAATATTGTTTATGCATGGTTATTGAAAAAACTAAAAATTAAAGTTTCTGAAATAAGGCCACAAAACACATATTGATTATTTCTTCACAAGACTTTTGAAAATTTTATCACATAGCCTAGAATATTTGCTCCAAAACTATGTGAGAATCATCCTGACTACTCATTCAGATAAGTCAATAAAGTCTTTTAAAATGTGTATGACGTGTTTTGTTTGAGAAAGCTTTATGCGAGGAGGTGTGATCTCTCATTAATATGTATGGCATTTCACACCTGAGAAAGACAAAGACCCTCCCATAATGGCCCTATTAGGTGTGCTATCAGGCCCTATCATTACGAGGAGCCTTGCACAAAGAATGAGGAGATTTAAAAAAGAATGGATTTTAGATTGTTTGGATTTATTTACAACACAACATAATCCAAAGATACACAACAAAGGACAAAAAAGCACATTAGTAAACACACTGATCTAAAGACAGAGGCTTGCACAGTCACACAGCATTGTCCCATTCCTGAAACATAGTACACACCTGTCATTTCCACGGTGTTTGATTTTTCATTTTCAGTGATGGGAATAACGGCATTACTTTTTCCAGTAACGAGTAATCTAATTGATTACTCTTCTCATCTTAATAACGCCGTTAACGTTACTGCCAAAAAATGCGGCGCGTTACTATAACTGATGAAGCTGGGTTTTTTTTTCATCAGACCAACTAGATCTCTGAGCGTGAGGCAAATACTTTTTTTACTGCTCTTCCTTAGTGAGTGGGCAGAGCACGAGACAAGCGCAAGATTTTTCACGAGTGATGATATTACTGCGCCGAGTCTAAGTGCTCCCAAGCACTTGCTATGGTATTCTGCCATAAAATATAGTTATCCATTTTACACGCTTAGAAAAGCGCAACGTTTTATTTTGTGTCACCGTCCTAGGTCGAGTTACACTACTCGTGTAACTGTATTTAAATAGGGAAAACGTGGAGGTGTTTGGTCGCTTCTCTTCTGGGCACGTATTGAATGAACAGGGCTGAGATAAGATCTAACAAAGTTTCGCCGCAAGACAGCGATGTAGTGCACGCACTGAGATGAGAGAGGTATGCATCAACTCGTCTTAGTTAAGGGAATAACAGTTTAATAAGAAAAACCAGTAAAGTATCCCTTTAATCTAAAAGAAAAGGTCAGCTATAAATACATTTGCAACAAACATATAGGCTATGCATATGAGTGTCATGACAAGGCCTAATGGATCAATAATTACTGTTACACAATTTACCTTATCTTTTAGTTTTTCAATTGAATCTTGAGGAATATCCCGTGACCTCAAATTCAATAAATTCTTCTTCTATGTTGCGATCTGCGATTATTGATGAAAAATAAGCTCCGTACATGTCATTCCTAGTTCCACATTTGCATTAATGATGCTATAACGCAAACCAGAAATTGTAATGCGTGCGCACGAGATACGTTTCTCGTGCGCACGCAATACGTTTCTCGTGCGCACGCAATAGTTTTCATGTGCGCACGCAATAGTTTTCATGTGTGTGCGCGATATTTATTTATTTCTTTTTTTATTATTGGCAAAGGTCCCCTCAGGGGCTCCGTAGATTTACACCAAACATTTGTGCTTAAAAAACCCTCTTCACTGTAACCTGCATCTGTTGTCTGGTTTGTAGTTCGTCTGGTTTATTTAACTGTTGGTTTTACTGTCTTTTGTGGGATAATATAGTAAGATGTAAATGTTCATCTTCAGGGAGACTGCCTTCTACCGCCAGCAGGATCTGACGGTTCAAGCAGGAATCTGTCGCTGAACCACCGGATGGGGCTTACGCCAAACATATATTCTATACACTATCTACATTTTAATCCTTATTCACTCAGAGTCTTTATGGTAGAGATGATCTTACCACAGTGTCTCCAGTTTACAGTGAGGATTCGCCAGTAGATCAGAAAGCTGCTTTATTCCTGAGTCTCCTAGTTTATTCCCAGGCAGATGCAGTGTTCTCAGGTGTGAGGGGTTTGATCTCAGAGCTGAAGCCAGAGCAACACAACCTTCATCTGTGACACCACAATCCCACAACCTATAGAAAAAGATGACACACATTAACCCTCTGGGGTCGGCAAATGCGCCGGCGCGTTTTGTTAGATTTTTTTCACATAGCAGAAAAAAAGACTTAAAATACTCTAGGGCTGCAGCAATCGATTCTTTTTGTAATCGATTAATCTAGCACTTAATCGATCGATTAATCGAGTAATCGGATAAAACATTTTCTGTGTTTTTAAACAACCAAAACACATAATGCATAACAAAAATGATGTGGCTGTAAAATGATCAAGCATTTGGCTTTTATTTATAAAAAATAAAAAACCTGGTATTTATTCCAACTCCAACATTTGGCTCCAAAACTAAGCGTATTTATTGCAATTTTTACCCATTTAGTATAAGTGCCAACAATGTTCTATGCTCAATTACTTAGGTAGCAGATTAAAATGTCTTCCCCAAAAGTACGAGTGGATTTGGAGAAGCAGGCTGGGGAATTTCATTTTTTGTTGTCTGTAACTATTTGGAAGATGTGACATAGCCTACAAACAAGGTCTTGCAAAGACTGCAATACAATATTTGTTCCTCCATCACGTTGCGGTGTATACAGTGAATGCATGCTGAAATTGTTGCGTGGCTACATAAAAGTTTAAGCATATGTGATGTTACATAACATATTGTTTAATAAGTTGGTCCAATACTCATTCTACAACAATAAAAACATTAAAAACATTATACAAACAAGCATTAAAAATACTGGATAAAAAACCATACCACTACCACCACTGTAGTATTCTGAGGAAATATCAGTTACTAACTTGGGATAATCTAATTAAATTAAAAAACATCTGTTTAATTTATAAAATCAAACATGGTCTAGCACCTCCTCCACTATTTGACTTTATACTTTTTAGATCAAGTGAGGTTAGGGTAACCAGAGGGGCAGTGAGGGAAGACTGCATTATCCCCCGGAGAAAAACAGCTTTTGGTCAGTCTGTTTTTTCCGTAAGAGCAGCAAAGCAATGGAACACAGTGCCTGAAAACATCAGAGAGTCTTTGTCATTCTTTTCATTCAAAAAGTATGCAAAAAAATGGCTTGTAGAGAGCCAAACTTGTAGGCACTAATGTTTTCTGTGTACACTTAAACATTGTGTATTTATTTATTTATCTTGAATTGTAATTTTTAACCATAATGTGTTGTATGTAATTTTATTTTTGTGATTTTATACCTGTGGTTATTTTTAAGGTTGCCTTTTTTACACCTGGCTGGGGGACTACCGATGAAAATTAGCACCTCTGAGCTAACTTGGGTACATTTACACTGTTTCAATGTTTATTAATGTACACTGTCCCCTTTCAAATAAAGCGAAAATGAAAATGAAATGAAATTGCCGCAATTGATCTGACTCGCGCGTGAGAGAGACGAGGGTGCATGCGTATGTGTGTGTGTGTGTGTGTCTGAAGGGGTTCTTTTTTAAGGCTAAACTCTCTTGCAATTGAACGTGAATACGTTTACTACTTAAAAACATCAAAGCTAAACATCATATCTAGTCAAACCGCATCACGACATCACTACAAATACAGTATGGGATTAAAATCAGCGAACATCAATGTATCATAGGCTTATGGTGTGTTCACACCGAACGCAAATTTAATTATTTGCGCGAGTAGATTACATACAAAGTCAATGCAAAAACGCGAATAGATGCATCATTCGCGCCGGGCGTTGAGACTGACGCGGATTGGGCTACGCGTTTGCCGCGAACGTCTTCTGCGCAAGTTGAAAAATTTGAACTCGAGCGAATGTTCAAGCGTCTAACTAGACGCGATAAACGTGTATTTGACGCTCTATCCGCGTTCGGTGTGAACACCATTAGTTTACCTTGTTTCAGCGACGCTTGGTGAAACAGCATGGAGTGGATGTTTTCGGTTCAGATGCTGAATCATTGAAGTCGTACTGTTGTAATATGCCAGGTCTACTTTGCAGTAGACACATTGCACCTTGTTCTCTTCCTTTTTAAGTATGTAATGATCCCAAACTTTAGACATTCTCTGCCATTTATGGACATCTTTACTCTCCGCCATCGCGCCAACTAAATTCAAAATGTATCACGCGCTATATAGATCCCTGCGCGTATAGTGCGCGTCATAGGAATTTATCAAGGCTTCGAGGCAGAGTTTTTGCCTCGAGGAATTTTTGTAATCGAGTTAATCGAGTAACTCGATGAATCGTTTCAGCCCTAAATACTCCATTTCTGGCCATACAGACTTAAGAAATAAGAAAAAATAAACTGTTAAATGTCTACTTTTTTATGTGTCTACTTACAAATTGAAATAAAACTTTGTGCTTTTGTAAAATAAAGAAAATAAACAGGGTGTGCTTTCTGCCTCTCCGTCTCAGTGAACTTTTTTTCTGGAGCCGTCTCTAAACTGAAACAAAACTCAGCGAATACTATTCACCCAGGCATGAGCAATATATCTTTATAATCATTTAAATGTGTACTTTTAAATGATCTAATTCAAAACTAAAATAAATATTCTCTGTTTATGTAATCTATATAAAAAGAGAGAGATGTCAGTCGTTCTCATAGTTCTCGTAGCTAATTATTCTGCTAATGTGACACGCCCACAGAGAGCGCGCGCTATTCAAACGCAAATGATCTGAGGTAGGAGTGTCGCAATATAACGGTGTCGACGATAATCGTGATATTCAAAGACATCGTGTTAATTTAGAGTGTGGCAATATACCGGTATTGGCGATAACCACGATGTTTAAAATGAATAGGACTGTAAATACTCCAGCGCGAGTGCCTGGTTGACTGTATTGCACCCGCTGACACCTATCAAACAAGACGACGCAGCCCGGGCCGCGCAGCAACTCTGAGAAGAACACGTAGGGGTGTGACGATTACCGCATCACCGCAATATTGTGTTAAAAGTGTGTGTGTGCGTGTGTGTGTGTGATTTTGGTTGGGTGACAGTTGTAGGTTACAGTTTGACAAGAGTTTAGAGTGTGACAAAAGCACAATGTTGTGTTTTAATGCGTGTACACAAATATAAGTAAACACTTTGCAGTTTGAATGATGTCCTGTATGAACAAAATGACGGAGTATGTTTTTATGTTTCCACTGTTCGATCGTGCCCGCGCATCTCTCTCTCTCTCACACACACACAGTTCGATCGCACCCGCGCCTCTCTCTCACACACACAGTTCGATTGCGCCTCTCTCTCTCAATCACACACACACACACACACACACACACACACTCAAGCATTGCAATCTTGACATCGCAGCCTGTTCATTATGCTGCATTCACAACAAACATGAATAGAGCTAAATTTAACGCTATTTAGAGTTTTATTTATTTTTATACCATGTATTCTTCGTGGAAATCCTTATTCTTGCCGAGTCTTTATGGTAGAGATGATCTTACCATACTTCCTCCAGTTTACAGTGAGGATACGCCAGCAGATCAGAAAGCTTCTTTATTCCTGAGTCTCCTAGTTTATTATATGACAGATCCAGTTGTCTCAGGTGTGAGGGGTTTGATCTCAGAGCTGAAGCCAGAGCAACACAACCTTCATCTGTGACTCCACAATCCCTCAACCTGTAGAGAACAATGACACACTCTTCACTCTCAGATAAAAACAGAAATCTTTGTTTTTCATAATTGTGAAAATGTATAATTTGTCCAATCTCTTTTTTTAAACAATTAATTCAATATATCAGTAAGTTTAACTGTTATTCTAAAAGATTGTCTTTATGTGAGGAAGAAAGATTATATAAAACTGATTAAATGGAATACATTGAATATGTCTGTTTTTTACCTAAATAAATATATAAACATTTAAATTAAATCAAAATTAATATAAAAAAGTCTAAATATAAATGTTTATATGCATACATTATAAATGCAAATATTTGAAAATCAATTTCTCACACAAATATCATAAAAAATTGTTACGTAGATAACAAATAAGGTCAGATCGGTGGAGGGTTTAAAAGCTGAAGTGTGACACTCATATTATTTGTTAAACCATTAATTTATAATGTTAAAGAAATGTTATATTGTTTTAGCAGTGATGCTTGTTCTCAGTGTTACTTACCAAGCTGATCTAGTTGCTGTAACCACAGGCATCAGCTTCTGAAGAACTTCATCTCCAGTGTTTTGTGGGACACTAATTGAAAATAAAAAAATAAAAAGTTAATTATTAATGCTAACAATATTAATTCATAACATAAGAAAATAATACATTATACCTCCATAAATACCCTCAAATATTTAATTAAACTGCTTTATAAAGGATAATTGAAAAAGTTATTTTAGTGTCTATAACTGTAGAAGCCCCGTATTTAGCAACACATATTTGTTTTTTCTTTTTCTTGAAAATGTCGCTTGTCAAGGTCTATTAGTCTACATTTACACTACAACACTATTTTGACATAACAGATTTTTTTGTCCTGTCAAATGCATATATTTTCATAAATAAAGAAGTATTTTGTGTTAAACAAGTTAGGAAGCCGGACTGCACACGCACACACACACACACAAACACACACACCTCATTCATCCTCGTCTCGTTCACACACAAACACACACACACACACACACACACCTCATTCATCCACGTCTCGTTCCTCCCGCCATTGCCGCTATCATAGGAGCACGTGCACAAGAGATGCTGATCGCACATGGACATTCACCCGTTACTCCACTCTCCCTTCCATAACCATTTCCCGGTCATTTCATACACTTACACAACTCGTCATTCCGTCTTTGTGTTGTGTGTGTGTGTGTGTGGGCGTAATCAGTCTTCCAGCGGAAAGTTGCGCCAGTCAAAACGAACGATCGAGTGGGAGCCGCTGATGACGTCACACCGGTGTATCACAACCGGAAGCTGACGAAACCTGTGAATAGGTGTTCGTGTGTGTATTTAAATCCAAAGATTATGTGTTAAGTGTAATATGCGTGAATGAATTATGTGTTTATTTTTTAAATATATATATATTAAATTGGGAATGGATTATAATTGGTTATAAAATAGATTAAGTATTTGTATGTGTATTCAATGTTAAACCAAGGCCACGTTAAATGCCTTGGCAAGGCCATACCAAGGCAATGTTAAACCGAGGCCAAACCTGAAGTCGGTAAGGTAAGGTAAGGTAAGGTAAGGTAAAACTGTATTACCCCACAGGGGGAAATTTGTCTTGGGCCATCACCCATGCTGCAGTCAGTACACAAACAACACACAATAATCAACAAATAAGGCAATAAATAATAGAACGAGAAGTAGAGATTTGCAATTACAGCTCCATACCGCCACTATTTAACATCTTTACAGACACCGGAATAAAAGATTTTTAAATCTATTCAATCTGCAGCGAGGAGCCCTAAACCTCCTCCCAGAAGGCAGCAGCTCATACTCTTTGTACAAAACATGAAGTGGATCACCAACAATCTTTTTAGCTTGTGTTAAAGTAGCAGGTTCATAAATAGTCTGCAATGATGTCTGTTCTTTCACTCCAATAATTTCCAAAGCAGTGTGGATCATCCGTAACAGTTTAGTTCTACGTTGTATGGACAGATTACCAAACCAGGCTGTAATGCTATATCTAATTAAGCTCTCAAAGACTGCCTGATAGAAAATGATCATAAACCCTTGGTCCACACCATAAAGTCTCAGACGACGCAAGAAGTGCAACCGTTGTTGTAACCTACTGCAAAGACTATCTACATGAATATTCCATGTCAGTGAATTATCAAAAGAGACCCCAAGATATTTATATGAAGGGCCCTGTATGATGATTTCATCGTGGATAATCACAGGCCTGTGATCACCAACTCCGCTAGGGTCAAACACCATCTCCCTTGTTTTATTGACATTCAGAGCTAAGTGGTTGTCCTCGCACCAGTTTACAAACCTACCAATCTCTGCAAGATATTCAGACATGTCCACTTTCTTTTTCAATAAACCTAAAATTGCAGTATCATCTGAGAATTTAATGATGTGGTTATTAGAATACTGCCTTCTACACTCATCAGTATACAAAGTGAACAAAACCGGTGAGCTAACACAACCCTGAGGGGCTCCTGTACTCAACGTTCTGAATTCAGATAATGTACCATTAACACTAACCCGCTGCCTACGATTGGTCAAAAAAGAATAATACCATTTTATAATAAGTGGATGAACTTTAAAATTATTCAACCTTGCAATTAAGAGATGGGGCTGCAGCATATTGGCCCTCATTTATCATTCTTGCGTAGAAACGGGCGTATATGTTGGCGTGAGATTATGCTTACACTCCTCTCACCGCCTGATTTATGAAGCTGTGCGTACCTTTGAAATCCAGGTGTACGCAATACCTACCCTTGATAAATGCCGCGGCTGAAAACGATCATCATTAGAATAACACGCCCCTATATATTCAAGTATCCGCTTCCCCCACGCCCTCATTTTACGCCATGGACACACGGAAGACGGCAAAGAGGAGACACTTCACCGACGTGGAGATCGAGACCATCCCCATCATGAAAAATTATTATTAAATCAAACAACAATATTGTTGATGATAAATTCAAAGTTAATTGTCTTTTTTTTCAAAACGCTATAAATCCATCCATTTTTGTAAAAAAACAACAACAAAAAAACAACATACTATAAATTAATATAAATTAAATAAGTGCAACTGCATGAAATAAATAAAAGCCAAACAAAATAAATAGTAAAATAAATTAAATAGTACAAATAAAAATAAATATTTACAATGTCACGTTCCACCACATAAAACAAATAATTAAAAAATAACACACAAATACAGTCCTTAAATACAACAATGTTAAAAATACATTCAAATCATTTAGTAACACATTTAGGCTAATAGTCTCTGCCTTACACCGCCACGTTTTCCCCTCTTCCGCATCCGCATCCGCATCCGACGGCCTTCCACCAGTTTTCTCCCCTGCAATGCTCTCGGTAGCTGGGAGGCGCGTGTGAAACTAGGCCGGAGCAGCAAGAGTTGGTCACGGGTATAGTACAGAACCGCCTTCGACATCAGCAAGTCCTGATTCGCCAGCATGGAGTCGCATTTAATCAGCCATATGACTAAAATCAGCATCAGTCCTCTTAATAAAAACAGCATTGTGTACCCAGATTGAGCACTGTGTTAAAAATCAATAAATAATACAAACAAACACAAGGCAGCAGCACGAGGTAGCCCGGGTCGCAACAGAGCAGCGCCACTGGAAGATCAATGATCTTTCTGAGTACTTGTACTTAAACTGGTACTTGTTTACCATGTCGATGCAAGAGTGCTTCAGTAGTGCCTCGAGCAAACCCCAAACCCTTTCGTATTCTGTGGATACCGTTTTTGCCTTATATATATATTGAGTATTTTTATGGTTATTTTTTTTCCTTTTGTTGCTGTTTTGGTACATTGGATTTGTTTTGGGTTTTGTCATTTATGTGGTCACTTGTAAATATTCTACACTGTGGATGAACCTCTCTGACACTGTAAATAAACTCCACCTTGCGAGTCATTCCGCCATCATTTTTCATCCCTTTACAGACAATCACAAGTGCGTTCCATTAGTTCTTTTACATGAATTGGAATTGGAATGTGTGCAAAGGATTGTGGGAGATTGAAGGACACGAAGAATACACTTGATGCATCCTTCAAAATGATCTGAATTAAAGACACAAAATGTCTGTCTTCAAAAGATCCTTCAAACTGAGACGACCTTCAGAGGCACTTGATGATGTGGCAGTCGAGATATGCAGCCTTACTAGGACACAGCCACGGTTTGAGAAACACCCGCAAATTATGTACAATATCCCAGAAATCAGTCTGTGCCCCGTGATTTAAACACCTCTGATTTCTTAGTTTATCTTTGTTCGTAATCTTTTAGACTGTAATGATTGCACTCAGTGTTACTTTTTTTTTTTTCTACTTCCTGCTCTGCTACTGTTCGGACGCTCTTGCTTACCGCTCCGCGCTTTGCTCTATCGCTTTTATATTTTTATATTTTATCTCCTTTTATCACCTAATTTTAACTTCAGCTAATCAGCACAGTGCTCAAACGCTTGGATTACTACAAAAAAGCAGAATTCTTTTATTCAACCAGCCTCCCACTGCTTACATTCCGGGGAAGAAAACACAACTGCCTACATTCTAAAGGATAAGAGAAAATGCCTCTTCTGGAATCTACTTGCTGCACTAACTGCCAGAGACTTTTACAAAGGATTGCAGTTCTTGAAACAAAGTTACTTGTGGGACCACCAAACCAGACGGAACACACAACAGAGCTTCGTCATGGACGCCCTCAGCATACAGCCGGTGAGTCCCATGAATCTAGTCCTCCTCGACAGGCCATACTGAGTGTAGAGAAACAAGCCGATCGACTTACAAATCGATGGCAAAAACAGGGAGCGAGACCCAAAGGCACTCGAGACATCAGATTGTCACAAGCATCACATATTGCCGCAGTAGCCTCCTCTACCCCAGATACGGCTTTGACAAGGATTGCAAACACTGGTCTCCTACCACCGCCTATACATCTTGAGAACAGATTTGAAGTATTAATGAATGAGGAATCCCTGAATGTGATGAATGTGATCGAACACAGACTGAACCAGCCAGTAGCCAACACTGCTAACTGGCACTCAAGGTCGAGCAGACAGCGGCACTCAGCTCAGACCGCAGCCGAGCCCAGGACTCTGATAGTGGGTGAATCGATAATCAGAAACATTATTAGCAGGGACACAACTACGTACTGCCTTCCACAAGCAACGACTTCTGATGTAAACAGGGAACTTGAGAACATTCTGACGAAACATAAGACTGCAAATCGACTCATCATTCATGTGGGGAAAAATGATATTCATAAAGAGCAGTCAGAACTCCTTAAGAAGGATTTCAATGAACTTTTTGAAACACTTAAAAGACTGAAAGTACAAACATTCATCAGTGGACCACTCCCAGCAAGAGGAACAAACAGGTTTTCACGGCTGCTTGGGCTCAACACATGGCTGCAAAAAACCTGCATTATAAAAGGAGTAAACTTCATTGACAACTTCAATCTTTTCTGGAGTCAGAGGCAACTGTTTCAACAGGATGGCCACCACCCAAACAAACTTGGTTCAAGAGTGCTAAAGGACAATATCTACTTCTCCCTCAATCATCCTTCTGCAGTGTGTGCCAATCCACTCAACCTGAATGGCACACACACACCTGGACACAGTATGAATGACCACAGGACTTAATTTCAGCACGTGGATGGACATGCGGTTGACATATCACACAAGGACAATGATAACACCACTCAGCCAAAACAGCCTCTGCTCACGGACACAATCTCAGCTGAGCCCTGCCCACAGAGCTCACCACAGACAGACTGTGACATACTAGAACTGCTCCAAGTTTCAGCTCCCAAGGACGACTTGCTGGAAAACCAGGACAGCATTTTACAGCCTCCAATAACACCAGAGAAACAGCCCCCTCCAGCCTCTACCCTCTCACCAGACACGTTATCCCTATCTCCAGCATCTCCACAGCATCTTCTGTGCTTCTCAGAGAAAATGGAAAAACTGGTGTTTGCTGGAACCAAACTATCTGCAAGCCCCCAGACATCAACCAAAAAACGGCAGGCCCCAAAACCACGAAAGCCTGCGGGCCCAGCTCGCTCTCCGCTTGTGAGAGCTCTTCGGCCTCTGCAAAAACGCCAGGGCTCACACACCCTCCTCTATCAGCTCGAGGTGAACCAAAAACAACTGATACCAGCTCTCAGTGATATGTGCCGGGTGCCCGCTATGAAAACAGTAACTTTCTCAAATGTTTACAGAACAAGCGGGAACCCAGTGTGCCTGTATCTTTCTCTATTGCTGTTCGATTACATGATAGAAAGTCTAAGGCCTTCAAAAGCCGTACAGCAAACCCATCTAATCTGGTGCCTATTACACGCCAAACTAAGACAAAAGTAACAAAAAGTAAGACTGTTAAGTTAGCACTATTAAACATCCGCTCACTTAAAAATAAATCACTTCTAGTCAATGACTTAATAACCACATACAACCTGGATTTTATGCTTCTAAATGAAACTTGGCTAGAAGACAGCTGCAGTTCAACAGTCCTCAATGAAACAGCCCCTCCTAACTTTACTTTTATGAGTGTCTGCAGAGCGGGTAAGAGAGGTGGAGGAGTAGCTGCTCTTTTTAAAGATGTCTATCAATGTAAGCAAACATCATTTGGTAACTACCCCTCTTTTGAATATCTGGGTATTGTGTTAAAAGGTGCCCCACGCATTTTACTTATCATTATTTACAGGCCTCCAAAATACTCTCCAGCCTTTGCTGAGGACTTTACAGAACTGTTATCAACAATTTCCTCAGAGTTTGACTGTTTTGCTATTACTGGAGATTTTAACATTCACATAGATAATGATACAAATATGGCAAAAGAAATCAAAACTGTTTTAAAAACTTTTGATCTGATTCAGCATGTACATGGACCCACACACAATCGTGGACACACTCTAGATTTACTTATCAGTAAGGGTTTAAACATCTCATCGATTGTTATTAAGGAGTTAGCACTGTCTGATCATTTCTGTATTTTCTTTGATATATTGATCTCTCCTGCCATTGAAACTAGATTTGTGTCTGTCAAGAAGAGATGCTTAACTCTCTGGGGTCGGCGGTCTCGCCGGCGATACCAGCTCACTTTTTTCCTTATCAGTGCAAAAGAGACTCAAATTACTCTGTTAATTTTGATCTTACATATAAGTGTTGTACATCATTCGATCCTGTTAAGTTTGTATTTTTTTTGTGGAACCTCATAATAAAAACAAAGTGTTGTGCTTTTCGCCTGATAAAGAAAAATAAACATGATGCGCGTTCTGCGTTCTCTCTGTCAGTGAAGTCCATTCTGAAACGCGTCCGAAACATCATCTGTAACTCTGCAAATACTCAGTCAAACAGGTATACAGGCACACAGGCATGAAGCCTGAATTATCTTCTTTTAAATGAAGTAATTTATATAAAAAAATTTTTTTCTCATTTTATGTAATCTGTACGAAAAGAGAGAGATGATAGTCGTTCTCGTCTCAGCTCATTAAAGTTAATTTGACCAGGCCCACGGAGCGCGCGCTCTATTCAAACACAAATGCTCTGAGGCGATCCACGCCCACATCAGCTGGATAACCACCGAAAGAGACTCATATTTACGACGCTGTGAGGAATAATACTTAATATCTTAATATCTATCTTATATCTATAATAATATCTTAATAATAATCCTGGAAAAAATTACCTCAGAAGTAGGCTACAGGTAGTTTCATTTGGAGGAGCAACGGATCCAGCCGAGGAAATAGGTACATTCTTTATTTTCAAGTGCTTTGTGCTAATCGCGATATGGAATAGTGTCTGTAAACAAAAAGACTGTTTGAATCGCGTTTTTGTGTGTGAATGAATGAACAGCTTTTACCTAACTATATTCCAATACTGAGATGAGTAAAAATCGACTGAAATATGTTGAAATAAAATATTTTTGTATAAGCAACGTATTAAACTGCAAATTAACATTTATATGTCCTAATCATAAAAACGATATGTTACATATGAAAGACAAGATGTCGTTTTTACTGTAAAATACTGCCACATCAAATAAGCTTGTTTGCTAAGATGTTATTATAGTGTTTGTTCGATTGTAAGCTATATTCAAACTAATTAATCCGCAACTGTGAAATATGTATGATTAAATGTATACTTTAGTATATAATACAAAGAAAGATTACATTTGAAATATAGTTAAAATTTTAATTGTTGTTGTAATTGTAACCTTTTTATTAAAATAGGAAAAATATATGTAGGCTACATATAAATAAATCTTAGGTAAATCTTAAAAGCTCAATATAAGCCTCCTCTTTAAATTATTTGTATTGTGTTTTATTAGTGACACATTTGGGATATATTCCCAAACTTTCTGTAAAAACAGTATGATAATTAACTGCACAATTACTAGAAATTTTTACATTTGATATTATACAATTTGCAAGCACAATTTGAAAAATAAATAAATAATTGGAACTGTGAACCAATTTTGTATTATATAGGCATATATATATATATATATATATATATATATATTGTCATTGCATTCTTGTGGCTCAGTGACACACCTGAATAAAAGGGTCATTAGTATGCAGCCCCATTATGCGCTCATTATGCGGGCCCATTGTCTTCTCAGGTGTGAATCACAGCAGGTCACACCCCTGCGCATATTGCCTTTCCAAACAAAAAGTGTCATTTTTAAATTTAAACCAATCTATTGTTTTATGTGAATGATAAGGCAGGATGATTTTCAGATCATTTTGAAGAAAAAACTCTAGGCGACAACATCCATTAGTCAAAAGTCTTGTGGACAGATATTTAGTAGGCCTATGTGTTTTGTGGCCTTATTTCAGAAACTTTAAGTTTTAGTTTTTTCAATAACCACGCATAAACAATATTCTCTCAAAAATACAAAAATGTACATACATGTTGATAACACATTATGGTAGCCCTGTGTGTGCTAAATAGAGTGTAATTACACCTTTGCCAGTAATATGTTTATAAGCAACTGAAAAAAGCACAAATTTCAGAGTATGTCAAAACATCTCAAGGACCCCAAAAACACCTTGGACCCCAGAGGGTTAAAGGAGAACACTAGTGTGCTATTTATGAAGGCTATATCTTTAACACCAAGCATATCTGCTGACTCTGTTGATTTTCTCCTTGATTCTTTTAACTCAAAGGTTAAAGGTGTAATAGATTATATTGCTCCTGTGAAAGTCAGGAAGAGTGGTAGACAAAAAGCACCTTGGAGAAACTCAACAGCTGTGCAAAATATGAAAAGAACATGCAGAAAAGCAGAGCGCATGTGGCGGAAGACAAAACTTGTAGTCCATTATAACATCTACAAAGACAGCATCCATGCTTTTAATATTGAACTAGGCAAAGCTAGACAGACTTTCTTCTCAAATATTATAAACAGCAACTTAAACAACACACGCACTCTTTTTGCTACTGTAGAGAGACTGACAAACCCCCCAAGCCAGATTCCCAGTGAAATGCTCTCAGACATCAAGTGCAGTGAGTTTGCTTCTTCTATGAGAAAATTAAGAATATCAGAAAGGTGATCAGCACATCATTGAGTTGCGCTGGGGTCAGACAGATCAGACCACAACCTGAGAAAGTAGTTACTATGTCTGTTTTCGAAGAAATTGATGGCAAAATTTTGGAAGAAACCGTACAGCACCTTAAAACATCAACCTGCGCCCTTGACGCACTTCCCACATCTTTCTTCAAAAGTGTGTTAAACAGTTTAGAAGCTGATCTCCTAAAAGTGGTTAATGCCTAACTTCTCTCTGGTAGTTTTCCAAACTCCCTGAAAACTGCAGTTGTCAAGCCCCTCCTGAAAAAGAGCAATCTGGATAAGACTATATTAAGCAACTATAGACCGATCTCAAATCTTCCTTTTATAGGCAAGATCATTGAAAAAGTTGTCTTCAATCAGCTGAACAAATTCTTAATCTCGAATGGATACTTTGACAATTTTCAATCTGGTTTCCGATCGCATCACAGCACAGAGACAGCTCTCATAAAGATAACAAACGATATTCGCTTAAATACTGATACAGGGAAATTATCAGTGCTGGTACTACTCGACCTCAGTGCTGCATTTGACACTGTCGATCACGACATACTTCTTGACAGGCTGGAAAACTGGGTGGGGGTTTCTGGGATAGTCCTAAAATGGTTCAGGTCATACTTAGAAGGGAGAGGTTATTATGTGAGTATAGGAGACCATAAGTCTGAGTGGACGTCCATGACATGCGGAGTCCCTCAAGGCTCAATTCTTGCATCACTCCTATTCAACCTGTACATGCTCCCAATGAGCCAAATAATGAGAAAGAACCAAATCGCTTACCACAGCTATGCAGACGACACACAGCTCTACTTAGCCCTATCGCCTAACGACTACAGCCCCATTGACTCCCTGTGCCAATGCATTGATGAAGTAAACAGTTGGATGTGCCAAAACTTTCTTCAGTTAAACAAAGACAAAACTGAAGTCATTGCGTTTGGAAACAAAGATGAAGTTCTCAAGGTGAATGCATACCTTGACGCTAGGGGTCTAACAACTAAAAATCAAGTCAGGAATCTTGGTGTGTCTCTAGAGTCAGATCTTAGTTTCAGTAGTCATGTCAAAGCAATAACTAAATCAGCATACTATCATCTGAAAAATATGGCAAGAATTAGATGCTTTGTTTCCAATCAAGACTTAGAGAAACTTGTGCATGCTTTTATCACCAGCAGGGTGGATTATTGTAATGGACTCCTCACTGGCCTTCCTAAAAAGACCATAAGACAGTTGCAGCTCATACAGAACGCTGCTGCCAGGATTCTGAGCAGAACCAGAGAATATGAACACATCACACCAGTCCTCAGGTCTCTACACTGGCTCCCAGTTACATTTAGGATTGACTTTAAAGTATTATTACTGGTATATAAATCATTCAATGGGTTAGGACCTCAATATATTGCAGATTTGCTCACTGAATATAAACCTAACAGATCACTCAGATCATTAGGATCACATCAGCTAGAAATACCAAGGGTTCACTCTAAGCAAGGAGAGTCTGCTTTTAGCTACTATGCCAGCCGCAGCTGGAACCAGCTTCCAGAGGAGATCAGATGTGCTCCTACAGTAGTCACATTCAAATCCAGACTCAAAACACATCTGTTTAGCTATGCATTTACTGAATGAGCACTGTGCCACTGTTCGTCCGACTGTTTTTACTGTACTTTATTTTTTATTCTAAACTGTTTTAATTATTCTTATTTGTTTTGATTATTTTAATTTCTTCTATGTAAAGCACTTTGAATTACCATTGTGTATGAAATGTGCTATATAAATAAACTTGCCTTGCCTTGCCTTACTTACCGATCATTTCTGAGTCCAATTAATCTGTTCAGGTTAAACCCATGCAGTGTCTTCTTTGAGAACAACAACATAAACACTAAAGCTGACCACTGAGACGAGGATAGTTTCACATCACATAATCCTCCAGACGTATGAGGTTTAGCTTCGTTCACTAGAGAAAGATCACCCAGTTCATTCAGACAGTGAAACAGATTGATGTATTTATCTGGAGAGGGATTCTCACTGATCTTCTCTTTAATATAGTCAACTGTTTCCTCATTGTTGTGAGAGCTGTTTGCTGTCTGTGTCTTTAGTTCTTGTAAAAGACTCTGATTAGACTTCACTGACAGGCCCAGAAGGAAACGAAGGAAAAGGTCCAAATGCCCATTTTTACTGTGTAAAGCCTCATCCACAGCTCTCTGATGGAGATCAGATAGTGACACTTTGCCTCCATTAGTTGGTTTGGTAATCTGGTCAAACACATTGATGTTATTGTTGATAAAGGAGAGATGCACATATAGAGCTGCTAGATGTTCCTGAATGCTCAGATGAACAAAGCAGAAGACTTTCCCCTGACACAAGCCCAACTCCTCTCTGAAGATCTGAGTGCACAATCCTGAGTAAACTGATCCTTCTGCCACATCAATGCCACACTCGCTCAGGTCTTCCTCATAGAAGATCAGGTTGCCTTTCACAAGCTGCCGATACGCCAGTTCCCCCAGTTTGACAATCATGTCTTCATCTTTCACGTTCTTCTCATAGTCCTTCTCATGTTTGATGTTGGTCTGAATGAGCAGGAAGTGTGTGTACATCTGAGTGAGAGTCTTGGGAATCTCTCCTCTCTCTGCTCCACTGCACATCTCCTCTAGAACAGTGGCTGAGATCCAGCAGAACACTGGGATGTGGCACATAATAAAGAGGCTCCTTGAGGACTTCAGGTGTGAGATGATCCTGTGGGCCAGACTCTGATCCCTGATTCTCTTCCTGAAGTATTCCTGCTTCTGTGTGTCACTGAAGCCTCGTACCTCTGTCACTCGATGGACACACTCAGAGGGGACGAGATCCGCTGCTGCTGGTCTGGAGGTGATCCAGATGAGAGACGAGGGAAGCAGATTCCCCACAATGAGGTTCGTCAGCAGCTCGTCCACTGAGGCGGATTCAGTCACATCACACAACCTCACATCGCTCTGAAAATCCAGAGACAGACGACACTCATCCAGACCATCAAAGATGAACAGCACTTTATACTCATCACTGGATATGGCCATTTCTCTGCTTTCAGGGAAGAAGAGATGAAGAAGATCTGAGAGACTGAGTGTTTTGTCCTTCATCAAGTTGAGCTCTCTGAAAGCGAGTGGGAATATGAGCTGGACGTCCTGATTCTCTTTCCCTTCAGCCCAGTCCAGGATGAGCTTCTGCACAGAGACTGTTTTTCCAATGCCAGCGACTCCCTTTGTCAGCACAGTTCTGATGGGTTTGTCTTGTCCAGGTAAAGGTCTAAAGATGTCACTGCATTTGATCGGTGTGTCCTCTGTTTCTGCTCTCCTGGACTGTGTCTCAATCTGTCTCACCTCATGCTCATTATTGATCTCTCCACTTTCACTCTCTGTGATGTAGATCTCATTCAGGAGTGTTGGGTTTCCCTGCTTTGATATTCCCTCATACAAACACTCAAACTTCTGTCTCAGATTTGATCTCAATGTGTTGAGGACTTCAGCAGGTTTAGAGTCATGGCTGTAAGATTAAAATACCACATTATTACACAAGTCAGAGAAGTAAATAGCCATAAATTACAACATATATTATTTGTTAGCTGTATAATGGGACACAGAACATCATTAGGTTTCTGAAATATTTCAATTCACCCTTCGCTGGGAGTTTGATTTACAGGCGATCTCACCAATCATAATCCGCTATTTTTGTCCAACAAAGCAGTCAGGAGAGGTAGTCCAAAGAGGTGGAAAAATGGTGTGTACTGAAGTCTTTCTGCGGTTGAAACAACATTGATTCTGATGTTCATTCATGTTTATTTGATGTTATATATTAACTAGAAGGAACAGATGATCTGTTCACGAGTAGCTTCAACTGAGGCTCTACAGCGATCTGTCACGACACAGTAAAGAGCCACAAAACGGCATTGATTGTTTAAAGGGACACTTCACCCATTTGCATTAAGCTTTCCATTGTTAGAAACCCAGTCATACTATTGAATGGTCGTGCAACACTCTCTCTTTCCCCTGAGACGAGAGAAATCCACTATTTACCTTTTCGACTTCCTCCTACAATGACGCAAAAATCGTCATTTTACGTCATTGTAGGAGGAAGTGTAAGAGGGGGGGATTTCTGTAAAGACTACAGCACTAGTTCCCACCCTTTCAAACCCGCCCATAGGAGGCTGGACCTAATGCGCTAACAGAGCTATCACAGATCAATGGGTGGGACTTGCCTTGTGAAATCAATATCAGCCATCTTGTTTATAAGCTAAGCTAACAAGCGCTGTGGAGATAGGAAGTTATGACAATGACGGAAGAAACTAAACATGATATGGAAGAAGAGGATTTTGAAAGAATCCGATGTTCGTGGCTATCTTTACGAGCCGCAGTATAGTGAAGAGCAGCTGAGGCTGATGGAGGAACAGGAGGCGGACGAGGAGCCCGGACTGGCTCGAGCTGAGGCGGACTGCTGGTGCCTGTGCTCTTGCTGTGCGCTACGGACACAGATAGAGTCTGTCTGCTGCAGAGAATTTCAACGATGGCAATTTCTCCTGGACGAAATCTCTGAATCAGACGAGCACACGGACGTTTGTGTTGTGATGTGAACCATCCTAGTTTCGCACCGCATATGTTCTGACTGGAACATCCAGGTAGCATGCAATAATTCACCATATAGAAAGAAATACAAACGAGGAGTAATTCGCTAATGAGTTTGCCAATGTAATGGGTTCGTCGTTGTGGGAAGGAGGAGGCGGAAACCGGCGAACATTTAATCATTTTAATAGTAAAATAAACAAATACAAAACAAAAGTATAAGCCAGCTGGCCACACACAACAGAAACAAACAAAACATAACATAAAATCAGGCCTGTTCCTTTTATGCCTCCGCTCCTCCGTGAGAGATATGAGACCGCTGCGTCTCACAGGTGTCATTCATTATCACTCGCGCCACCGGCCTCGCGCCGTCCTCTTACGTCCCTTGTCCTCGTCCTGCTCGCCACAGCCAACTAACTAGACATTTTGTGTGAAATGAATTTCAAACTCTTTTGGCAGCTAGCCTTGTAGACGGAAGAGTGATTTCTTTTCTCTGATGTTTGCGCTGTTCTGGATTAGTTGGAGTGGCTTGCGGAGCTGTGAAATGTGGTGCATTGTGGGAGTTGTTTTCTTACATACAAATGCGCCCAAAAGTTATTTTCTGTCTTTTCTCGGTCAAGAGGGCACCAAATTCAAAATTTCTTTTACATTTCGACTACATATATGACCCACTTTCAATAAAGATTAATGTTGCAATGGGTGAAGTGACCCTTTAAATTTGAAAGTTGTGACTTTGTTTCATATCAAAAGTAACCTGGTCGGTCCTCTCTGTCGGCGCGTTGTCATGGCTTGTCGGGCATAGCAACAGTAACTAAAGGGGGCGGGTCTTCACGAAAGGTCAATTATTAATCATGTGTTTGAGTGATGTGAATTGCAGCATCTAAAATTAATCAACAACAACAAAAGTCCTGCATTTTACCTGAAACCAAGATACATGCGTTCATTAAAGTCTTGTGGTTGAATCACAGGCATGAACACAGTTTTGTTTTTAACTGGTCTGGATGGAAGATTTGACCTTAAATCAGAATGAAGAGGGTAAAGAAGTTTTTTGTGATTGTTGCGGGGGAAAATCCTTGATTATGCGGCACGTTTTCTTAAAAAATACGATGGAATATGCGGGAAATTTATGCAATTTCATTTGATGAAATTGCGGGAACTTGCAAAAATTGCTGGGAACTTGCAAAAACTGCGGTTTGACGAAAAAGAGAGAAAAAAGTTATTCCCCCAACACCCTGTTCTCACTAGGCTACTAATAGGGCTGCACGATACAAGGAAAATATGCGACATTGTTGTTGAGTATTGCGATAACGATATAAAAATTTTATTAAGCTTTTTTTTTTTAAATCATTTATTTGTAATGACCATACTCAAATAAACAGGTAGGCTAAAATATATTCTTCTAATCTTCAGAAGAATATCTCAGGGTTTTTTTCAGAAGGAGTAAAACTTGCAAAACTTTGATTGATGGTTGTCTGTGAGACTCATTATTTCAAATGCAGGCGCGCGGCAAGCACGCTCAAAATGGAAGTACATTTCTCGTCATCATGGAAAGCCCTCAGCGCAGTTCATGGCTGCAGAAACGACAGACGCAAGTGCTTGTGGAAAGAAGGAGATAGCGGCGCGGCCGCGCTTTCCAGGCGTTTTTAGACGCGATATGTGAACGGCCACTTACACAGTACCTGCATTTGTGACACTTCTCTATTGAAGTCAAAATATTGCCATATTTCAGACGTACAGGCCAATCAGGATGCTCTCTGTCTTACATGCGCTTCATGAGAGACACACGCAACGTGTCTCGCTCTCTCCCTCTCTACCGTTGGAGCACAGTATGTTCTGTCTCGCATGCGCGCTCTTGTTCGCTCGCTCTAGATTCTGGGAGATTTTAACTAATTTGCGGGCATCAGCGAGCCGCTATCAATATGCGGGAGACTTCCGGAACTTCCGGGAGACTTGGAATATCTGAAAATAAAGTAATTTATTGCACCTCTCTGCGATACGGATATTGCATACTATTATCGCGATAACAATAATTTTTCGATATATCGTGCAGCCCTAGCTACTTCCTTAATGTAAAGCGTCATTTCTTATCACTTCCTATGATAAGCAATCATACTACATCACAGAAAGTGCTGGGAATTAAGTTCTCATCTTGTTTTATTTCAGACCTTAATAAACACATGGCTCAAACTTACAAAACATTGATGAGTCAAACAAGTTCTGTAGCTTTACAAAAGGAATATGCAACAACTTCTGTAAAAATGAATAAATAAAATATAAAAATATAAAATGTGTGCTTCCTGTTTTACAGCTTTTTTTACTGTCTATGCTTTTCGATGATGTTCACGTCGCGTAATTACGTCACTTCATAATGTTCCCATGGCAACAGGGGAAATGGCTGCTCTTGTGTAAAGCAAACGCAACATTTTTCAACTTTCTGCTAAGATATATGTGACTTTTTTGCAGAGCACAATGATAATCAATAATAGACTGAAACTTACAGGATTGTAACTCATTAAACTGATTTTTATGAAATTTTTATTAATTTACACCAAATACTATAAGTATAACTTTAATTTTTTTTTAAATCGATTTATAAAAAAGAGAAAGAGGCCGTTTGTCTCCACTTTTAAAATGTATTGGGAAGTTTAGTGGATGATCCATAGAGCGGTCACTCTTCACAGACACACAGCTGGACTCTGGGTTTGAGCTCTTCTGCTGGACTGAACTGGTTTTTAAACTAAGTAAAATAAAAAGCAGACAGACTTATAAATGTTGTGGACTTTTACAGGAATCTTCTGTCTTAGGAAACACTTTTGCTTTAGCGTCTGTAACTCAGTGACGTTTCGCACTGTGTCAAACTTTGATTATAATTATTTTGAGAAATTAACTTACTGGTTTGCAAATGTTAAGCTTAATTTTAAAAAAAATTAAAAAGCGACTGAGAAAAACTGTAATATTAGGAATTAAAAACAAACAAATCGAAAACAACAATAGAATTATAGATTAACTTAGGGGGCTTTTACACTGGGCTCGTTTGCTGCGGTCCGAGCGCGTTTGTTCCTGGCGCCCCCTGCAGCGTTGGTCTGGTTTCACACTCAACTTGATTCTATCGAACCCTGGTGCGTTTGCATGCATATTGCGTCATCGCAAACGTGCACGGCGCATGATAGAAAACAGAACGCGGGTCAATATTGTGTTTTTAATTAATTCGCTGCTATTATGCGCAGTTGAGTGAACAATACAAGTTTACTGTGTGTGTAAGTGACATTAGGTGGACTTCTGTGGCTTGCAAACGGACTCTTTTGAGGAGACAGTGGATTTCCAAATTTGTTGCCCTGATTCCACGAGCAATGCACGAATACACTGCAGGCTCACTCTCGCTCGTATCCAAGGTGTATCATCAAAACTATCATCCCGTACAAGTGTTTTATTTAACTGAATACATCAGGCTATACTTAAAAATATTTTGGTTTGCAGTAACAGTAAAAAAAACTTTTTTTAAAAAGGGTCGGTAGGTAGGTCTATATATTTTTTTTTTCAAGATTCAATGTAAAAAAAAAGGACAATTTTGTTCATGGTGATTACGTCGGTATGAATTTAAACAAATTTGCATATCGTGACGTCACTGACTGGGTCTTTAACCCATGCCTTCGGGCGCACCATTGCGAACCTCATTCTGATACAGGTTATAGACCACAAACAATTTGAAATCTTTGTCAAAAAACATATTTATTGCATTAATTCCAGCTGCATTCATTTTAAGAAAAAAATAGGCAGAATCAATAATAAAAAAAAGAAGCCACTAGATTTCAATGAAAGTGGATTTTCAGAGGGAAACAAATAAATTAAAATGACTAATCTCACCCGCACCGGCCAATAAAACAGCGCATTTGGCAGTTTGGCACCATTCGTTTACATTTGACCCATAAACCTCTCTGCTATTATTAACAGAAATCAGTGAGGTGGTCAAATGGCTAGGCGCATTGTAGAAACTATAGGCCTATTAAGTAGTCCTGACGTATTATGAAATGCTCGATTTTCTTTAGTGCAATTTAGTACATTTCGGTATGGGATGTGCTGTTTTATTGGTCAGCGCGGCGCTAGTGAGATTATTTCGCGCCGCGCTGACCATTGGGTGGCACAAGCAAACACTTCCTCCCTGCACTGTCGAGTCTGTCGCGGCTCGGCCCATTGAGCCACGCAGATTACATGTCAGCGCAGCGCGAACTCTGTAACCGCGCCGTTTCGTCCCACTTTCGGTGTGTTTGGCTTCTCATACTTATGTGTGTTCGTTTGTCAGAGCCTGCAGTTGCTGTGTGACGCGCGTTCGCGGCGGGTATATTGTGACCGCGACGAGCTGGACGCGCTCCGAGAAAAGGCCGTTAACATCGAATCCCTATTCCCTATTTGACCATTAAACGTACAGTATGTAATTTTTGGCCACCAGGGGGCACTCGAGCTAAATAATAACAAAAGACGTACTTTGATGACGTCGGGAAAGAGCGTGGGCTCACGGGAGTTGTTGTCGCTGTCAATGACAACCAGCCCTCTGAGGGAGAGAGAGAGAGAGGGAGAGCGCGCGCGAACCAGCGAAACGATGTTCATTGGAACACGCGCGATCTGTCATTCCCCACATTCCTCACTCATTCTAACTATGTATTTTGATAATCACGTCTTTTCGGACAGAGAGATATGAATTATCAGACCCCTATTGAATCAATATTCCATCTAGCTAGTATTAATAGATGTTTAAAAAACACGGTCACCTTTCGTTAAAAATCTAATTACGTTTATACTATGATATCGAACAAGATAACGTTAGTGAACTGCATATAAAGCTACTTTCTCCAGCTATATATAGAACAAATATGAATTTACAGCTACATGAGAGCTAGCCCGTCTGTGTTTTACACATGACATCATTTCACAAAATATACGGATAGATATAGTTAGCTGAATGGGTGCTTACCTGTTTATTAGAATGCAAGCGAGATCGGCATCTCTCTGTAGCCTAGGCTATATTTAGCTTGTCACAAAACTCTCTACATTTTTTAAACGCAACCCTACAGTTTACCCGTGTCATGCTTCTTCTCCTGTCCCAAACACTTCTCGGGTCATATTTTTCACCCGTATGTTTGCTAGGGTGAACATTTTGATTACCAAAAACCAGGACACTCGGCCAGCAGTTTTTTTGAAAACCAGGACATTTTCATCACTTTATTAAAACAGCCAGGACGGCCAGGACAGAACGTGAAAACAGGACATGTCAGGACTGTTGGTCACCCTAACGTCTGCGCTTTGAGCTGGCTCCAGCAGCAGAACGTGCAGGCAAAGCGTAATCGTGGTTCATAAGTGTCAACCCAGTCGGGCAAAGCCAGAAGGATGAGTTTAACTATAGATCTACCTGTTGAGCCACTCGTGATCGATTAGTTTTACCGCAAATTTGTTCAAATATCCTGTAATCTAGAGCAAGCGTGCATGTGAGACAGATGTTGAGCTCCTAACCGCGCACGATGTCAGAGAGGTAAGCGAGCGAGAGATCTTGCGCGTGCAGCCAAACCCCCTCAAGTTTGGTGCAGTTGCAAAATGATACTAGCTACTACTTTTTTTTTTCTACGTCGTTTTCTTTTCTTTTATTGGCGGTAGTCCGGTGTTCCCCTTTGTGTTTGGCGGTTTCGCCGGGTTCCGCAGGAAGTTAGAGAAATAGAGGAGTCAAAGGTTATATGACGCCATAGACGGGCGACAAAACGGAAATAAAGAAACGGGCCGTGTCTTCGAATTAAACTATACAGTTCTCCGGATTTGAAAGTTGGTGGAAACTGTCGGGATAATGTAAGTACATATCTCATAGAAACATATAACAAAGATACAGTTATTTTTGCTATTTTTAAAGCAGAAAAAATACATATTGTGCATTTAAGAATTTTGAATAATGAGCGACTAAATGTAGGCTCATACAGACGTATTTCACAAGCAGCCGCGCCGCAGCCATCATCACCGGGCGCTAACCATTGACAGTGAATGAAACGAAGCGAACGCACAGGCCATAGTGTGACATGCGTAAACCAATGGTGTAAACATAATCATCATAGATGACGCCACGGGTTTTTATTTAAAAGAAAGAACATAGCCTACGCAATTTATATTTACTTACTATAATAGAATTTATATTATTTTATTGCATTTGTATTAGTTGTTTGAAGAGTAAAAAAAAAATTGGTCGGTCTTAATGCAAGTTTACAACCGGCAAGTCGGTCGGACTAAAAGGGGAAAAAAATAAAATAATTGGGTCGGTCCTAATTTGACAGGGTCGTTCGGGTTACAGCAAACAAGAATATTTTTAAGGATGGCCTCACAATAAGCTAAAACGCATGCGCAGGTTACCTTACTTCCTGAACATGTGCGCACCCGAGTCCGTGGTGCTTTCACATTCACGTGATCGCGGCTCGGTTCGGGAGCAACCGAACTCAGACCACCTCCTCCAGGTAGTCTCGGGTTCGGGACCCCAGTGTGCACCCAGGCCCCATGATAGGTTGACATTAGCGATTTTTCATGCGAACCGTGCCCCGTTCCGAATTAAACTGCCAGTGTGAAAGCCCCCTTAAAGGTGCTCTAAGCAATGTCACACGTTTTTAAGGACAAAACTTGTTTTGTCACATACAGCAAACATCTCCTCACTATCCGCTAGCTGTCCCCTGAACACACTGTAAAAATACGCTGTCTGTGTAGACACCCCAGGCTCCACACACGGCAATAATAACTGTAGCTAACCCGCGCCACTAAACATAACAAACTGTTCCAGCCAATAACCGACAAGAAGGGGGGGGGATGGCTTTAAAGATAAACCACACCTGATTCAACTCGTCAGCTCATTAACCCATGTAAGTATGAGCTAATGGGTTGAATCAGGTGTGTTTAATTAGGGAGACAAAGAAAACGTGCAGTGTTGGGGGTACCCCAGGACAGGTTTGGGAACCACTGCTCTAGATTACGGTGTAGGAACCATATAAATATAAACACATTCATTTTTCATCAAAAAAACACTTTGAAGAAACTTTATGATATTTTTATTTTATATTTCATGCTAATTTCCAAACAAAAACACAGGCAAAAATAGGTAAAAAATAAAAATAAAAATTCTGTAAACTTTCTTTGCTCTGTGTGTCTGTGGGCTGGGTAACTCTTTTTCTGTGATGTAACACAATATTTAACAGTGTTTGTTGAAAGTACCTGCGTCCTGGAGAGAAATCTCCATCTCTGGATGCTTGTGAATCAGCCATGATGAAGATGCAGGAGAATCTGATGAGTTTGATCTCCTCCACTGACTCTGATGAAGAAACATTCAGACACAATAAATTATTAAATATAACAACCTTTATAATGTAGCTGGACATGTCTGGAGTGTGTGAGAAAAATGATTGTGTGACTGCACTCTCAGAAAATCTTTTTTGTAAAAAAGGTACAAAAGCTGTCACTGGGACAAAAAGGGTTTCAAAAGGGTTCTAATATCATAATATGTACAATTAAGGTACTAATACACTTTTGGTACCAATATGTACCTTTGAGGGACCAATATGCACTCTTTAGGTACAAAGGTGTAGCTTTTGTTTAGGTACAGCCGCAGTGACAGCTTTTGTACCTATTTTTCTGAGAGTGTGCGTTCACTCAAGCTCATAATTACAGACAAACACCAACGAACAAGTCGGCCGTTTGATTTAGAATTTATGAAAAATAACGGACACCGAGAAACGCTGAACATGTTTGGGTGAAAAAACAAACAAACTCCGAACCACAAACATCACGAAACACAAAAGAAACCTTGTAGTGAAAGAAACCCTTAATTAAAGAGTTTATATCAAACAAACAATCACGTAAAATGTCCTCCAGAGATTCATATTAATATGAGAAAGTCACACATGAACACACCTTGATCAAACTTTTACAAGATACAGGATCTCAAACCCTCCAGCGTTAACATTGTAAAGATAAACGGAAATTCCTTCTTAAACGTTGATAAACACTTTGATGCTCTGTTCTTTCTGTGTCGTATATGTATTTTTCCTGCTCAAAATAGCGACAGGAGAACTAACTTTCACTTTATATTTCTGACGAGAGAGAGTGAGGTAAACAGACGCGCGTTCACGAGAGCACCACGGCGCATGCGTGTGAGAGCATACGTTGCGTTAACGAGCGTTAGAGATTAATATTTTGTAAATAAAGTGGTAAATTATGTTGTTGTTTTTTGCGTTAAGCACTCGCGTCTTTTTTACTCTCTGTGACACTGTGTCTTCTGCGCTCTTCATGCGGTGTGTGTTGGGGAGCTGAAGCACTGAGAGGAGAGAGAGAGGCTTAATAAACTGGTAAAGAGGGCCAGCTCTATCCTGGACTGTCCTCTGGACACCATCGAGGAGACGTGAGCTAAGCTGACTTCATCATAGACAACATCTCTCAGCCTTGCATGAGACTGTGGATCCCTGACCAGTTCCTGGTCAACTTTATTAATCCCCGGGGGGAAACTTACATTCAGCAGCAGTGTGTGTGTGTGTGTGTGTGTGTGAGAGAGAGAATTGTAAAAAAAAAATAAAAAAATTGTATTTTATTTGAATTGAATTGTAATTTTTGCATTATTTCTCTTTTCTCAAAATAGCAAACACACCATACATGTTATTTATAAAGTTTCTGATGAAATCTCTTAGTTCTTCTGCCTGGAATATTCCAGGTCTAAACTCCTCCCAGCAAACATGCCAGTGCGGGCCCACTGTGGGCAAGTGTGGGTTTTCTGTGGGACAGTGTGGGCAAGGGCAAACCCTTTGGGGCCCCATTTGGGCTTTCTGAAGGCAAGCCCACAGTGGGCTTGCCCACATATACCCCTCAAGGGCCCCTAGTGGGTTAGCCCATGCGGGGCCCATAGCAGTTTTGCCCATTTGGGCCCCCATGAGGGTTTACTGTGGGCAACCCACTGTGGGTTTGCCCACAGAAAACCCACATGGGCCCCCAGTGGGTTAGCCCATGCGGGGCCCACAGCTGTTTTTCACTATGGGGCCCCCATGAGGGTTTACTGTGGGCAACTCACCATAACGGTACATTGTTTTAAGTTGTTTAACAGTCATATGTTTTAAGATTAGAAGGTTTAAGATTAGATGCTTAATCAAACTATTTAACGATCCCGTAATATGTCATAAATGTTATTTCATTCAACAGTCCATAATTAACTAAAACTGCACATAATGGATTATGAGCATGTGCATTTAAAATAACAAATTTGTGACTTATAAGGAATTATAAAAAATAATATAGATGTAACTAGGCTATATATATTGTAGGTCTTAATGAGTCTTTATAAATATATTTATAGAATAGTAATATTGCTCATAAATAAGTATAAATGGTGCTATAATTCATTATAAGCATGGACTGCATATAAAGTGTTACCGTATTTATTAAATAAAATTAACTTATTTGTCACAATAAAAACAATGCAAATGGGTTACTGATTTGTTTTGGTATTCATCAGTGATGTATATTTATTATAATACAATTATATATTGTTGATACTAATAAATATATCACTGATGTAACGACTGAGACCAATCAGACACAAACGAAACTGCAACGTCACGGGACCGTAATTTCATTACCATCTTTAATTTATATAAAGCAGTGTTTAGTGCTTTCATATTCTCTTTTAATGTAAAAACAAAAAAAACAAAAAAAAACATTGGTCATAGAACTGCACAATGATTTTTAAATTCATGATTTAAAATTAATGATATTTTAAAATGTTAAATGTTGTATTTCTAGATGTTTAAATGCTGTGTGCCTTTTGAATTGTTCTATGGTTTCAATGCGCGTGCGCGTAAACATTGAGTCGCATTCAAAGCTGTCTGATTCAAAGACAGGAGCGCACGCGAGCAGATGGAAACCATGGAAACGAGGAAACCTCATCAACTGACAAAAAGCAAAACTAGCGTCTCTCGCTGTTGTTTTCGCTACTTTCAGGTAAGTTTAGTTAACATAATCACACAAATAATACATACAAACGTTCCTGACACCTTTCTTACGTATAATTGATACGCTTCTGTTGAATATTTACTTTATAGAAATGGTTTTGTGTCTTCGAAAAAGTCCGTTAGCATCTCAACCGTTTTCAGAATAGGTAGCAGCTAGCTAAGGTAAGGTAACGTTACATTTGAGCTCTTGTTTTACATAAGTTTGGGGTTTTAACCACATCTTTGTGTTGATAACAGTTTTTGATAGTTTTGTTTTGCTGGTAAAACCCTGAAAAACCTCTACAACAAAGGGAGAATTATTGTTTAAACATGATAATAATTTCATATGCATTTATTGCACAATATATATTACCTTAAGATTATATATATATATATATATTCTTTATCTTTTCTGCATTTCATCTCTAGCTTGCTTCCTTGTAATAAACCCTTTGTTCTATTGTAAATCCTATGTAACAATTTTGGCTCTGTGACACATTGCATGTTATGTTCTAATCTAGAACCTTTGTTGTGGAGGGTTTTTTTTTCTGTCCCTCCTGAAATCACTTTTATTATCAATCTTCTAGAAGATCATCATGCTGATGGCCTGCTGCACCCCCTGTCCAAGACAACCTCCGTGCGGCTATGAACTCGACTAGTAAGCAAAACCTCAAACATACTGTTCAAACGTTGGGGGTCTGTAGGTTTATGCTTTTTAATGAAGTCTCACACTTTACATTCATTAACCCCAGTTTTTTTCAGTGATGTCGTCCCTGAGAAGCCTGAAGGCTGAATAGGCGGCAAATATAATGTTATAATGGTCATAGTTATAATAATTAATTTAACTATTATGATAACAGGAAATCATGGTCATTGGTGTTTATATATATTTTTTTTCTCTAGGTGTGTTTTTAACTATGTTGGCCAATGAGACAGACACCATACTGTCCAACTCAAAGATATATATATTTTTTTTATTAATAAATACTGAAATTCTTTTTACTTTTAAATGCTGAATTCAGGGAGTCGACAACTTTAGGCATAGTTATTTTTCACAGATATCTGGCCAGTTTACTCATGGCTCATACTCTTAGCCTTTAAAATGTTTGAATTTATATCCACAATGCAATATCAGGGGGTAAAGATATCATTAGAGTTTTTAAAGTTATGGCTATGCTCTTGTTACCAGATGAGATATAATCATTTGACCCTGTGATTCTTCAGGACCAGATCTTGATGCCATCCACACTCAGTACATGACGAAGGTGAGTTTCCCAATATCACAAACCAAGAGATAGAACACAACAGGCCTTCATCCATATTAACTCACCCATACGTAGGGATAGGTACCAAAACCCGGTATTAAACATTAAACGGGCCCTGGGGCCAAATTAAGGAAGACCGCATAAGCCCAGACGTTATCAGTTCTGCTGACGGTACTGAAGAAATTACACACACTATTTATTATAGACATTGTCTTGCAAATTCTGTGAGGATTAGGAGGGGTGTTTTAAACAGTCTTCATACAACATGTTTTTCAGGCTGGTTGTTTGTAATTTTGTAAGAGTAGGGAGAAAATAAAACCTTTATTAAACATTAATGAAACGCATGTTCATGTTTTGTAAATGATTAGTTAATCATTAACTAAGCAATTGTAAATTACTTATAACTGAATCTACAAAACATGATACATACAACAATTAACATATCACTTATTAAACATTTATGAAACGCATAATCATGTTTCATAAAAAATTTACTTAATCATTTACTAATCACTTGTAAATGACTTGTAACAATTTACAAAACATTCATAAAATGTTAGTATATCACTTGCTAATCATTTATGAGTGTTTTGTAAACCCTTAGTTCATCATTAACTAACCAATTATAAATGACTTACAACTGAACGTTATTATAAGCCGCAGCTCTCTCATTAGCCGCCTTTCCACTGCCGGGCCAGGGCCGAGCCGTGCTAGTGCGTGCTAGAGCCAGTCGCGTTTCCACTGTCACTTCCGGGGCTTGATCGGGGCTTACTCGGGTCCAACGGCCAGGATTTCTGGCCCGTCGAATACCTTGGGCCAAAGCGGGCCAGCTCGGGCTAGAGGCGTGCTCAAGGTAAAAGGCGGAGTTTATCGGTGTTATGGAACGTTATGATCTGAAGCAAGATGCACATTTCACTTTTTTATATCGCGCAAAATAATCGCTGCTCGAAAAGGTGAATCGCCTGTACTGGTCTGTCGAAGATACCAAAGCTCTTCTGAGCATTTGGGCAGAAGAAAGGGTACAACGTCAATTTGACGGCGTGTGAAGAAACGAAGACGTTATAAAATACATCGATGCTGAACTTTCTAAGCTAAGCATTCAGCGAGCAACGCTTCAAGTTTAGGAAAAAAAAAGTTGCGGGCGCAGTATTGTACAAGGCGATTCAAACGCACAATGGACAAAGCGGAGCTCAGAGAAGGAACTTTCCAAATTCCATGGTTCGACTTGATGGACAGTGTGCTGGGTCACCGTCCCTCTGTTAGTGGCGACTCGCGAGACAATCTGGACACTATTGCAGGCTGCAGCCACGGCCGGTGAGTTAAAGGGATACTCTACTGGTTTTTCATATTAAACTGTTATTCCGTGAAAAGTCCTCTCCTCCTCCCTCTCATTTCAACGGGAGCGGACTTTTCACGAGTGATGATATTACTGCGCCGAGTCGAAGTGCTCCCAAGCACTTGCTATGGTATTCTGCCATACAATATAGTTATCCATTGTACACGCTTAGAAAAGCGCAACGTTTTATTTTGTGTCACCGTTCTTGGTCGAGTTACACTACTCTAGTAACTGTGTTTAAATAGGGAAAACGTGGAGGTGTTTGGTCGCTTCTCTTCTTGGCACGTATTGAATGAACAGGGCTGAGATAAGATCTAACAAAGTTTCGCCGCAAGACAGCGATTTAGTGCACGCACTGAGACGAGAGAGGTATGTATCAACTCGTCTTAGTTAAGGGAATAACATAGTTTAATATGAAAAACCAGTAGAGTATCCCTTTAATATACATGCTATCTTCCTAACTTAAAAAATAAATAAATTCATAATACCCGCTGAAATGGGTTGGGTAGCGGGGGCGGGGTTTAGGGCAGCGCTGCGGGGCTACTGGCCCGGCAGTGTAAATGCAAGCCCGGTGCTTGAGGCCCGAGGCCACTGGCTCGGCTCGGCTCGCTGTTAGCCCTGGCCCGGCCCTAGCCCGGCAGTGGAAACGCGGCTATTGACCTAGTAGTCAGTCATTCTCTCAGTTGAGCATTTATAAATAGCACCTAGAACAACCCTTATTTTGTTTTTAACATTTGTATTTCAATTGATCCTTTCTCACTTAGATGCTGTGAAAAAAATCAGTCAAGCCACTGCATGTGAGGTGGAAGCCTCTATAAAGACATGGCTCCGTGATGCCAGGGACGGAGATGGGGGAAGGCAAGGAAGGGCCAGAACTGCAGAAATACCTACTGGTGCCCCTGAGGGGATTGCTTTTTAATTTACTTTGACGTGTTTTAAGTGTTCTGTGTTTCTGTTTTTGTGGTTATTGCTGTTTTAAACTGTATTATTATTAATTATAATTATTATTTAATATAAATAAATTATTTGGGGGAAAAAACATGACCCTCGATTTATTGCTGCTAACAAGTGCAATTGTACTGCATATAGTAATATGGGTGTACACACTCTGTGTGCTCAAACTTTGCACCTGCACCCACAGTGTGCCCACATCCAGCCCACATGAGGGCCTGCTCTAATTTGTGTGGGCCAGCCCAAAGTCAGCCCACACTTTGAGCTGTCCCACTGGGGTCCCAAAGTGTGGGGCCCACACGTGCCCCGCATTTCACGCCGGTATCTGGGCCCACAGTGGGCTGCCCGCAATGGCCCCACATGGGCCCCTATAAGGGTTTGCTGTGGGCCCACAACTGGCCCCAATGGGGGCCCACTCTACTTACTGTGGGCCTGCCCACAGTCAGCCCACACTTTTGGGCTGTCCCACTGGGGCCCCACCTGGGTCCCAAAGTGTGGGGCCCATACGTGCCCCGCATTTCACGCCGGTATCTGGGCCCACAGTGGGCTGCCCGCAATGGCCCCGCATGGGCCCCTATAAGGGTTTGCTGTGGGCCCACAACTGGCCCCAATGGGGCCCACTCTACTTACTGTGGGCCTGCCCACAGTCAGCCCACACTTTTGGGCTGTCCCACTGGGGCCCCACCTGGGTCCCAAAGTGTGGGTCCCACACGTGCCCCGCATTTCACGCCGGTATATGGGCCCACAGTGGGCTGCCCGCAAGGGCCCCATTCGGGCCCCAAAGAAGCATGTTTGCTGGATCAGTCTTTGGCCTAAAAAGTAGAAATGGTGATTTTCTGAAAGAACTTGAAGACCAAGATGTCCTCGTCTTCCAGGAAAGCTGGTGTAGAGGTGAAGCGCAAAGAAAAAAATTGTGACTTCAGTGTAAATTCAATTCAATGTGTAAAAACTGCTAACCACTCTTTTATACTTTCTGGTTCGGATTAATTGAACGGCTACAGGTTGTCCGGTTAGAACAGTATGTCTCACACCAGGGGGTTCTTGTAGATGCTTTATTGTGCAAAGGTCAGGCATGTAACCATGTATGCGACCATGTATGTGGTTCTGCAACAAACAATATACAGAATATGAATAAACTTAATTACAAATCACAGATCTACAACAGTATTACAATACTGGTATAAATATAATCAACAAGGTTAAAGGGCCTTAAAGAAATAAAGCAATATGATAATATACATATATTTATAATTCTGTATCAATGATTATTTCCACACTATATGTCTAATTCACGCAGTGCTAACAGCGAAAACATCTAACGCGCCCGATAGACATGCCCGTACATGTTCCCCGAGACCCAATCGAAGTC